>NW_024735503.1:5049294-5084294 GCF_018991925.1 Homarus americanus | reverse complement strand
CTTGTGTACGTTATGTGGGTGTAGTTGTGTGCATTTCTTTATCTATTTATATTCTTGTATGTAGACAGGTGCGTTTATGTGGACTTACGAATGTAGTTTTTATGTACCTTAAAATATGTGTGTGTGTGTGTGGTAAAAAAAATCATAATGTGTCTTTGGAGCCTATAACCAATGTCTTGTCAATTCTGAACCCATAAAAATCACGTATATTTTGTTTCTTACACACACACACACACACACACACACACACACACACACACACACACACAGTATTATTCCACTTATGAACCCCTGACATGAACCATTAACAGCCAGTGTACAATGAAGGACTTGAACATGTTTAAGTTTCGTGATAAATGTAGAATATAAAATCAAAGCATAGAAATAAAAAAGTAAAATCATATACTTTGTAGATTCAGATCAATAATGAACAAAAGCATCGTTACATATACACACATACGGATACTTATTGTAAACATTAACATTTATTCAACATTAAAATCAGCGTTCACATTCTCATATATCCTAAACATTTATTCTTATTGTATTTATTTAAAGGATCCATTAATACTAAAGATATTATGTATAAAATATATATTAATGAAATTTACACAAGCAAATATGACTAAAAACATTTATAGTTATTTAGTATTTTCATATATTTCTTGCATGAACCAGCTGAGAATCAGACTCGCAGGTCTATTCACAGCTCAACACTGTCAGCTGGAGACAGACTCGTAGGTCTACTCACAGCACTGCAGTGTGAGCTGGAAACCGACTCGTGGGTCTACTCACAGCTCTCACAGCTCAACACTGTCAGCTGGAGACAGATTCGTAGGTCTACTCACAGCTCAACACTGTCAGCTGGAGACAGACTCGTAGGTCTACTCACAGCTCAACACTGTCAGGAACACACTGATAAGGGCCACACGAAAGACTCGCACTGGGCGACTTCTCTTGTCTCGTGACTCAACTCACTAAACAGCCAAAAAGTGTCGGCTTTTGTCACCAGTCGGAGACAATCTGAAGATTTTTCACTCGACTCTGTAACATTTCCGGCCTGTGGGTAAAGGTGGTCTTGGGACGTAGTTGCTCCACGTACTGTGTCATCTGATACTCATCAAAATGACGCACGTTGGAGCCCTGATGCCCGGAGACCAAATGCCATGTTGTGGGGGCCTAAAACAACCTGATAGCTGCCGTATCTCCTCTACGGGGCCTCCGTCAGGACTACTCCGTGCGGGTACAGCACGACGGAAATAGGTATTACACCAGCGAAACATGAGTTTCTCCTGGAGAGTTTTAGACTCCGCCCAGGAAGGCAGGACCTACACCTCCGTAGAGATTCTCTAAGCCGGGTGTGAATACGAGGTAGGGGTCTGGGTTAATGTTTCCACCACTCCGCCCTCCACGACGACCACCACCACGCCCGCCACGACGACCGCCACGACCACGTCTACCAAAGAAAGGTGCGGCCTCGGCCAATGTGGCAAAGGAGATCGCCACTACCAGGAACATTACCACGGCACGGAAGAAGTTCATCTTGGACTGATGTACTGTACTGGGATAACACTAACACTGAAAAAACAAAAACAATTTGGTTTATGGTAATTTGAATTATATGGTAATGTATTATAAAGACATTTGTGTGGAAGACTTAGCCTTATTGGAGACAGACATTATGGAGAGGATTAATGATCAAACAGTAGTAAGTCAAGTTTTGCTAGAGTACCTTGATTAAAGTAATAGTGAGGCAGGATCACCGATCAGTTGGCTGAGAGTGTGTGCCAGACTCAACTCACCACCTGTTTATATACCCCAGCATGAACAACTGCCAGGTGTCACTAGCTTGGGTATTAATATGCCAAGGCCACACCACCTTGCCAGCGATGGCTGATATATTTTGTTGTCATGAAATATATATTCCTTTTGTCTTTGATAGCCATGACTGGCCACTCTAGGCAAGAGGGGCACATTCGTGCCAGGTCAATGAAAAGTGCCTTAAATGATTTACAGTAGAAGACGTAGATGAAGGGATCAATTTTATATTAAATTGTCACCTTTTTTATTATTAGTTAGGAGGACGCATGTATATTTCGCCGTGTTGTTTCTTAAATATGTGTCCAGGAGTTGCAGCAGATCACAGCAGTTAAACCAACGTAAATAATTTTATAAATCTCTTAAGGGAACATTTTTGTGGTCAGTTAAGTCATAATACGTGTGGCACCATGGCTACAGGAGTGACCAGGTGTCCTTCAGGGGACAGGGTGCGTACAACACCTTAGCGCTTAGGCTTATAGAACCAATTTCCATCCATTTTTTCAACTAATTAATACTACCCATACACGTCATTCACCTTGTGTAGGACGTGGTGTGGTGGTTTGAATGGAAAAGAGGAAAATATAATAAGGCAGAATTAGATGGAATCACCGTTGAAATGTGAAGAATGGGAGAAGGAAGTGATGGAATGGGTGACAAGTGTTGAGGCTGTATGAGAGAGGGAACAGCACCAGAGAAATGACAAGAGGGAGAGTGTGTGTGTGTGTGTGTGTGGGTGTGTGTGTGTGTGTAAGATCAATAAATACAAAGGTTTTATTATCAGTCTTACTGTTATAACACAGTCATAACCTCTCGGTCCCTCCGGCATAATAGCGATGACTTCTATGTTCGATATTAATGGGAAATCCTGACTACCCATAAACGATCAAGTAGATACATGAATACCTTCCTGCATACACTAACATCACCTCACCGCACCTCACCTACTTTAGATATAATTTAACTATCTTATGATGGTAGACGACGTCTTAAATAAAAAAGGAGCAAATTTTATCATATTTGAATTCATTTCTGTTAAGTTACTCCTATGTGACAATACAGTCAGTTACCATCATTTAGCGGTGACGAACACACACACACACACACACACACACACACACACACACACAAGCGGGTATCCTCAGTTGTTCTCTTACTATGGGGTTATATTTAAGTTATGAAAAAGGATGAATTAAGATTGTCTATGCAACAGCTCGTGTAAAGATCATAGATACATAATCTCACTCGAGTACAATCCTAAAGTTTTCAATTGGTATAACTCTGTATATCAGTATCAATACGGTATAATTACTTGCACTTGGACGATCAATGAATGTATTATATTACACTTTATAGAAATTTTATTCATCCTACAAAATAATATGACATATTACATTAGACATATTTTGATATAAGACAAGTAGGACTTAACGGTAAATTATCTCTTGGCAAAACTGAAATTAGCCAAATGATATTTTCAAGCAATGCTTAAGAAAGCCAGCTGGAGACACTCACGCGCCTACTCTCAGCTCAACACTGTCAGCTGGAGACAGACTCTTAGGTCTATTCACAGCTCAACATTGTCAGCTTGAGACAGACTCGTAGGGTTACTCACAGCTCTGCACTGTCAGCTGGAGATAGACTCTCAGGTCTACTTACAGCTCGACACTGTCAGCTGGAGACAGACTCGTAGGTCTACTCACAGCTCAACACTGTCAGGAACACACTGATAAGGGCCACACGAAAGACTCGCCCTGGGCGACTTCTCTCGTCTCGTGACTCAACTCACTAAACAGCCAAAAAGTGTCGGCTTTTGTCACCAGTCGGAGACAATCTGAAGATTTTTCACTCGACTCTGTAACATTTCCGGCCTGTGGGTAAAGGTGGTCTTGGGACGTAGTTGCTCCACGTACTGTGTCATCTGATACTCATCAAAATGACGCACGTTGGAGCCCTGATGCCCGGAGACCAAATGCCATGTTGTGGGGACCTAAAACAACCTGATAGCTGCCGTATCTCCTCTACGGGGCCTCCGTCAGGACTACTCCGTGCGGGTACAGCACGACGGAAATAGGTATTACACCAGCGAAACATGAGTTTCTCCTGGAGAGTTTTAGACTCCGCCCAGGAAGGCAGGACCTACACCTCCGTAGAGATTCTCTAAGCCGGGTGTGAAGACGAGGTTGGGGTCTGGGTTAATGTTTCCACCACTCCGCCCTCCACGACGACCGCTACGATTACGTCTACCAAAGGAGGGTGCAGCCTCGGCCAATGTGGCAAAGGAGATCGCCACTACCAGGAACATTACCACGGCACGGAAGAAGTTCATCTTGGACTGATGTACTGTACTGGGATGACACTAACACTGAAAAAACAAAAACAATTTGGTTTATGGTAACTTGAATTATATGGTAATGTATTATAAAGACATTTGTGTGGAAGACTTAGCCTTATTGGAGACAGACATTATGGAGAGGATTAATGATCAAACAGTAGTAAGTCAAGTTTTGCTAGAGTACCTTGATTAAAGTAATAGTGAGGCAGGATCACCGATCAGTTGGCTGAGAGTGTGTGCCAGACCCAACTCACCACCTGTTTATATACCCCAGCATGAACAACTGCCAGGTGTCACTAGCTTGGGTATTAATATGCCAAGGCCACACCACCTTGCCAGCGATGGCTGATATATTTTTTGTCATGAAATATATATTCCTTTTGTCTTTGGTAGCCATGACTGGACACTATAGTCACAGCCGTCCGAAGGGGGATGCGGGTCCCGCGGCAAGTACATCGTAGAGAGGCTCCCTTTAGACCCTTTGTCTCATATATATATATATATATATATATATTTATATATATATACTTCATTTTTAGTCCATATAACACGCGGACTTTGAACATATAATGAACGACCTCACCAGCCAGGAATCGAACCCTCGACCTAATGGGAGGGACTAGGGAACGCTATCGACCAACCCACAAAGTGTCTTTGTGGGTTGGTCGATAGGGTTCCCTAGTCCCTCCCATTAGGTCGAGGGTTCGATTCCTGGCTGGTGAGGTCGTTGATTATATATATATGTATGTATGCAATCGTGAAATTAAACAAAATATCCTGTTTTATTTTAATAATACTAAAAATAAAGTAATGGATACAGGCAGTAAATTTACAGCATTTTAACACAAAATATGGAAGAAAGGAAAGATCTGCGGTCTCTAGATTGTCATAGAAATTATGAAAATATTTAAAATGAGATTCGGAAATACACATGAAAACCATAAAATGTAAGAACTGGCGATATTATTACATGTATATATACGGAAAATGAAATATTATTTTAATTGGATTTATAACATAACAAGACAAATGCCAAACGGCAGTCTGGATGTAATGACAAAATTCATGGTAAAATAAATAATAACTAAAAATTAATATAATCTACTATGACTTCTCATAAAGCATTTGCGAAGTAGCAGAAAGAGCCTACTTTCAAAATTAACTTCCCTTGCTTTCTTTCCAGCAAACTTTTCTACCAGTTCATTATGCGCACAAACTTGCTGCCAGTACCTTTTCGATGAAGAGCACAGCCAATCCACTCAACCTTTCTTGAGACACAGTTGTCCTCAGGTAACTTTATATCAATTTGAGTTTAGAAAAACTTCGCTCCCCTGATGCCTCTGTGACTGTGACTGTCAACAAATCCAAGATACTATTTCTGCATTAAGAAAGGAACCGTGGAAAATTTTAGAAATTGAAAGACTTAAAGATCATTTTTTGTTTCTTTGGGATTGAGTTCTCGGAGTAATGATCTCGAAGCTCTGAAAACAACGCGGCTTCGTCAATATCGTGAGAAATTCCAATACTCAATAACTTGTCGAAAGCAGAGTTGTGCTCAGCGAAGTACAGCACATCTGCTATAATACTTGTTAGAACCGATAGCCAACGTTCCTTTCTTTATTCAAGTCTTGTAACATTCGTATATATTGAAGACAACCTTTTCACTTCCATCTATTAGGTTAAGGTTCAACAAATGTCCATTTGATGAATCGCGAGATTTTAGTCTTTTACTAATATATTTCCAATCAGCACAGACTTCTTTTACTAATTTATGTGTTGCTGTTGACCTGAATAATTACTAACCAGGAGAGAAAGAGCCCTGCTCGCCTCACCCCCTCCTCCTGGAACGGCACTGGCAAGGCAAGAGGGGCACTTTCGTGCCAGGTCAATGAAAAGTGCCTAAAATGATTTAGAAGACGTAGATGAAGGGATCCATTTTATATTAAATTGTCACCTTTTTTATTATTAGTTAGGAGGACGCATGTATATTTCGCCGTGTTGTTTCTTAAATATGTGTCCAGGAGTTGCAGCAGATCACAGCAGTTAAACCAACGTAAATAATTTTATAAATCTCTTAAGGGAACATTTTTGTGGTCAGTTAAGTCATAATACGTGTGGCACCATGGCTACAGGAGTGACCAGGTGTCCTTCAGGGGACAGGGTGCGTACAACAACAACACCTTGCAGGGGATGTAAAGGGGTGCTCAATAAACTATCCCCCGCCCTGTGTGTGTCAAATCTGACTTGTCTGTGGACCTGCTCCTTGGGATATTTTAACATCATCTTAAGATTATTTTGTCACACACACACACACACACACACACACACACACACACACACACACACACACCATTATCATCATTATCACCTTGTATCATTCCACTGCTAAATGACGTTTTCACCAACTTCAGTACAGAGTCAGTCATGCTCACTGAGTCCCTGTATATATTTTTTATTCCATATAATTATTTAGCGAGTAGTCGATCTTTCAGAGTAGTTTGTTAGCTCGTAGAATCTAGCTGAGGGTCTCCTTAGTCCACTATTGTCTTGTTGTTGTTGTTGACTTAGGGCTCACCATTTATAATACCTATTCATCAGCCCTTACAATAATATGCTTTAAATTATCACCGATTCTTTCATTTCTCTGTATCTTCCTTTCTTTCTTAATCTGCATCTTTACCTACTTCTTCGAGTAGCTTGAATTGTCTTGTTTCATCTTCATGTTTAACTGACACGCTTCACAGGGTAGTACGCTTTGGTCTCAACCTCTTATTTTTATATATCCCATTTCCATCCATTTTTTCAACTAATTAATACTACCCATACACGTCATTCACCTTGTGTAGGACGTGGTGTGGTGGTTTGAATGGAAAAGAGGAAAATATAATAAGGCAGAATTAGATGGAATCACCGTTGAAATGTGAAGAATGGGAGAAGGAAGTGATGGAATGGGTGACAAGTGTTGAGGCTGTATGAGAGAGGGAACAGCACCAGAGAAATGACAAGAGGGAGAGTGTGTGTGTGTGTAAGATCAATAAATACAAAGGTTTTATTATCAGTCTTACTGTTATAACACAGTCATAACCTCTCGGTCCCTCCGGCATAATAGCGGTGACTTCTATGTTCGATATTAATGGGGAAATCCTGACTACCCATAAACGATCAAGTAGATACATGCAGTCCCGGATTATCCATTAGGCACAGTAGGCACAGTGCCTAGGGCCTACGAAAAATAAAACGAGAACTTTTCTTCCCCCTTTTCTACAGGTCATTATTAAATTGATACTGAGGTACTTTTTTCCATTTATTTATTACTTAATCCTATTAGTGTCCACCAGCAAGCTGTGCTTCTTGTAAACAAAACTATTTCTGTACTGTACAAGAACAGCTGATCTGACCCATTTTCTTTTACTCAATTCATGGCAAACATCACTGAATCTTATTCTTTCGACATCACATTTTATAATTAGGTACTAGCTTGTGTTATTAGTGAATATGCTGTCAAATGGGGCCCCATATCTTGGAGGTGCCTAAGGCCTACGAAAGTCTTAACCCGTCACTGGATACATGAATACCTTCCTGCATACACTAACATCACCTCACCGCACCTCACCTACTTTAGATATAATTTAACTATCTTATGATGGTAGACGACGTCTTGGATAAAAAAGGAGCAAATTTTATCATATTTGAATTCATTTCTATTAAGTTACTCCTATGTGACAATACAGTCAGTTACCATCATTTAGCGGTGACGAACACACACACACACACACACACACACACACACAAGCGGGTATCCTCAGTTGTTCTCTTACTATGGGGTTATATTTAAGTTATGAAAAAGGATGAATTAAGATTGTCTATGCAACAGCTCGTGTAAAGATCATAGATACATAATCTCACTCGAGTACAATCCTAAAGTTTTCAATTGGTATAACTCTGTATATCAGTATCAATACGGTATAATTACTTGCACTTGGAAGATCAATGAATGTATTATATTACACTTTATAGAAATTTTATTCATCCTACAAAATAATATGACATATTACATTAGACATATTTTGATATAAGACAAGTAGGACTTAACGGTAAATTATCTCTTGGCAAAACTGAAATTAGCCAAATGATATTTTCAAGCAATGCTTAAGAAAGCCAGCTGGAGACACTCACGCGCCTACTCTCAGCTCAACACTGTCAGCTGGAGACAGACTCTTAGGTCTATTCACAGCTCAACATTGTCAGCTTGAGACAGACTCGTAGGGTTACTCACAGCTCTGCACTGTCAGCTGGAGATAGACTCTCAGGTCTACTTACAGCTCGACACTGTCAGCTGGAGACAGACTCGTAGGTCTACTCACAGCTCAACACTGTCAGGAACACACTGATAAGGGCCACACGAAAGACTCGCACTGGGCGACTTCTCTCGTCTCGTGACTCAACTCACTAAACAGCCAAAAAGTGTCGGCTTTTGTCACCAGTCGGAGACAATCTGAAGATTTTTCACTCGACTCTGTAACATTTCCGGCCTGTGGGTAAAGGTGGTCTTGGGACGTAGTTGCTCCACGTACTGTGTCATCTGATACTCATCAAAATGACGCACGTTGGAGCCCTGATGCCCGGAGACCAAATGCCATGTTGTGGGGACCTAAAACAACCTGATAGCTGCCGTGTCTCCTCTACGGGGCCTCCGTCAGGACTACTCCGTGCGGCTACAGCACGACGGAAATGTGTATTACACCAGCGAAACATGAGTTTCTCCTGGAGAGTTTTAGACTCCGCCCAGGAAGGCAGGACCTACACCTCCGTAGAGATTCCCTAAGCCGGGTGTGAAGACGAGGTAGGGGTCTGGGTTAATGTTCCCGCCACGACGCCCTCCACGACGACCACCACCACGCCCGCCACGACCACGTTTACCAAAGAAAGGTGCAGCCTCGGCCAATGTGGCAAAGGAGATCGCCACTACCAGGAACATTACCACGGCACGGAAGAAGTTCATGTTGGACTGATGTACTGTACTGGGATGACACTAACACTGAAAAAACAAAACAATTTGGTTAATGTAACTTGAATTATATGGTAATGTATTATAAAGACATTTGTGTGGAAGACTTAGCCTTATTGGAGACAGACATTATGGAGAGGATTAATGATCAAACAGTAGTAAGTCAAGTTTTGCTAGAGTACCTTGATTAAAGTAATAGTGAGGCAGGATCACCGATCAGTTGGCTGAGAGTGTGTGCCAGACCCAACTCACCACCTGTTTATATACCCCAGCATGAACAACTGCCAGGTGTCACTAGCTTGGGTATTAATATGCCAAGGCCACACCACGATAATTATAAACAATTTTATCAGAATTTTTTTATTCGATTAATGTGTGTTTTGGATGATCTTATTTACTTCGAATTCGCATATTTTTTCTCGTGGAGTGATATTTTAAAGAGTATATGAAAAAGTAGAAATAATCATCATGTAGTAAATTTTATTATTATTATTATTTTTATTATTATTATTATTATTATTATTATTATTATTATTATTATTATTATTATTATTATTATTATTATCATTGTTAGTGTATTTTTTTTTTGCACGTGAACAGGTGGTCGTACATCTGGCAGTGTGTGATGTAAGTTGCTTCCTGGTAGTGACCGTCAAGCGCGGACACCTTCCTCCTACCCTGGCCTCCGTTAATGCTCTTCCGGTAATTGGAAATATTAAAGTATTCATCGTGTTACACTTGAGTCTCTGTGAAGGGATTCCATTTAGCCACCCATTGTTGTCGCGTTACTCTTATGTTTACTTGTTTGATGCCTGAACCCTCTCTCACCTCACCCACCAACTCATGTACTGTACTTGGGAACTCTCCTCTGGACGTTATATACAGTACATTAGGATATTTGGATGATTTTATGGTTCTTATACACTTTAGAATTCACCTACTCATCATATTGATATGACTGATAGAATCTGTTAACGACCTAATGAGAAGGGAATGATACAAATATTTTTATCAAAGCACAAAACAAATGTCTAAACTTCATGATGTTCACCCGTATATGCAAGGCTCAAAGACCGACTTCGTAAACCGAGAGAAAAAACATCCACAGAGCGATGTACATATTTTCAAAGTAACCAGAAATCGAAATTTTTGCGTTGTGGATTTTTCCCACAACGCGTATTTAGATGGTCTCAAAATTCCTCTTACCTAACCTAACCTAAACTGATCTAACCAAACCTAATCTAATCCAACTCCAACTAACCTAAATAATCCTAATTTAGCCTAACCTAAATTAATCTTATCTAACATAATCTATAACGAAATTTAATTTTTTTAGTTATTTTGAAAATGTCCACAACGCGTTACTTATATGATACAACGTTTATTCCCGTGTTGTACTCTACAGTGTGTTACAGTATAGTGTGTTACAATACAGTGTTACAGTACAGTATGCAAAATTAGCCACCATTCATAGAAAAATCTGGAAAATATTGGTAAAAATTTCCTTGTCAGGGAAAATTTATGTAGTTTTTACAGTGGCAAGAATATGGAGAGATGTCACGTTGTATATGGTAAGGTTAGATTAGATTAAGTTAGGATAGGTTAGGTTAGATTAGATAAGATTGAGTTAGGTTAGATTAGATTAGGTTAGGTTAGGTTAGGTTGGGCGCTGTGAATAAGAACAAGAAAAGCAACGTACTTCAAAATTACTAAACTCTATAATTTTTTTTCTCTTTCTTATCGCTTGTAAGAACTTGCAGAATAGATATAAAGTGCTGTTAAATATGTTATGACCCTGAAATAAAGATAGCTGTACTGTAAGCCTGATCAGCGCCTCTATTTCCTCCCCAGAGAGCGAGCCCATCTGACCAGCCTGAGCAGGAAGTAGGACAGGATCTGCTACACGCCCATGACTGGACCACTGTGAGTAGGTTTTGATCTGTTACAAGACTATTCCTTTTGTTTACAATATAATTCAGTGTATCTGGATATATCATTACTACACAGATACCATCCCCCCGAAGGCGATCATTCCTCATAAACTGTACCCAAAATACCCTCTCCACTAGAGGTTCCCAAGCATTTTCTAGTACGGCCCCATCTAGTGCTGTCGCCTATCCAGTGCTATCCCAAGCCATTATACAGTATATGGCTCCACCGAAAAGTGGAGACAGCCCCTTGGAAGCGTACGGCTTAGCGTCGGTCACTAAGGAAGTCTGTAAGCCATTGTATAAAACTTCTCCGAATGCCTTGGTGAAATCAATGAAGGCGACAGCCACAGACGTCTTGCGTTTTTCCAAATGGCGGTATATGTAGTCGAGAAAACAGACAAGACAGTGAGTAGCAGAGGAAGTTTTTGTATTGCCAAATTGCTGAGGATCTGTGGCGTCTGCAATATCAGCATAAACCCAGTCAAAAATGAAACTTCTGCAGATTAAGCTGGGTATTGGGGGTGGTGGCAATGGGTTGTAGCTCATTTAATGATTATGGGCTTGTTGACTTGGTCACTCGTGATACCAATGAGGCCTTCCATTCAGCTGCAGGGAGCATCTTGCTTGACTGAGGGAAGAGTTGATGATGGAGCAGAGGAGTTAACTAGCTAGTTCCGGGGAGAACTCCCTGTAGAGTTTCATTGGTAAGTCGATAGGGTTGGCGAAGTGCTTGATCATCAGTTTGTCCAAACGTTTTGCTACTTCATATTCTTCCACTAAGTCAGTGGGAAAGAGGGCTGGTAGGTAAGCATGGAGACTGGTTGTGTCAGTCCGAGGAAGCGTCTAGCATATAGTTGTGAAATGGTTGTTAGAATGATCAGCTGCGTCACCAGTAGTGAGATGTCTTATTGTTAAGATAATCCACAGAGTTCTTTAAGCTTACCATACCACTGACTGATGTTGGTCTACTTGAGGTGTTACAGCTTGGTTGGGTAGTAAGACTTCTTTGCAGTGCGTATTTCACGGATGATTTGGTTGCGAAGGGACCTGTGGGGGTTGTTATCATCGAGATAAAGGGCGCTGTTTTTCTGCTGCATAAATCTTATAATCCGAGGTGTGATCCACGGCAAGTGTGTGTGTGTGTGTGTGCGTGTGTTGTAGTGAATTTATCTTGCGTGTTAATGCATTCTCTTGTGCTGTAGTGCATTCTCTTGTGTTTTAATGCATTATCTTGTGTTTTAGTGCATTCTCTTGTGTTTTAGTGCATTCTCTTGTGTTTTATTGCATTCTCTTGTGTTTTGTTGCATTCTCTTGTGTTTAGTGCATTATCTTGTGTTTTAGTACATTCTTTTGTGTTTTAGTGCGTTCTCTTATGTTTTAGCACATACTCTTGCATTTTAATGCATTCATTTGTGTTTTAGTGCATTCTCTTATGTGTTAGTGCATTCTCTTGTGTTTTAGTTCATTCTTTTGTGTTTTAGTGCATTCTTTTGTGTTTTGTTGCATTCTCTTGTGTTTAGTGCATTCTCTTGTGTTTTAGTACATTCTTTTGTGTTTTAGTGCGTTCTCTTATGTTTTAGCACATACTCTTGCATTTTAATGCATTCTTTTGTGTTTTAGTGTATTCTTTTGTTTTAGTAAATTATTTTGTGTTTTAGTGCATTCTCTTATGTTTTAGTGCATTCTCTTGTGTTTTAGTTCATTCTTTTGTGTTTTAGTGCATTCTTTTGTGTTTAGTGCATTCTCTTATGTTTTAGTGCATTCTCTTGTGTTTTAGTTCATTCTTTTGTGTTTTAGTGCATTCTTTTGTGTTTAGTGCATTCTCTTATGTTTTAGTGCACTCTCTTGTGTTTTAGTGCATTCTCTTGTGTTTTATTGTATTCTCTTGTGTTAAGTTGCATTCTCTTGTGTTTAGTGCATTCTCTTGTGTTTAGTGCATACTCTTGTGGTTTAGTGCATTGTCTTGTGTTTCGTGCATTCTCTTGTGTTTTAGTGCATTTCCTCATGCCTTTATGCGGCAGAATGGGCTCCACAGTGTATCGGTCGATCATTTGGAGACTGACGTTGTAGAGATGTTTAAGTTGTTATTATTATTATTATTATTATTATTATTATTATTATTATTATTATTATTATTATTATTATTAATATTTTTATTATTATTATTATTATTATTATTATTACAGTGGATCACCGTAAGATTAGCCCCCGTTTATTTCACCAGAAGATTAACCAACCTAACACTGCCTGGGGAACGTTTGATTAGGTTAAATTAATGTTAGAATTAAGTTGGTTAATGTTTAGGTGATCCAAGACTCATTAGTGTTGACGATAGGATCTGGCCACCTATTGCACTGTTTTAGGTCATGTCTATAAATATTGAACTGTAAAACTCTCGCCGCACTTTGATCTTGCCTTTCAGTCTCATACTGTGTCACAGGTTAAAGAAGAATATTGTATTAATAATAATTCAAATAATGTGCATATTGACTCCAGTGTGTGTGTGTGTGTGTGTGTGTGTGTGTGTGTGTGTGTATGTGTGTGTGTCGGGTTATCAGAGATCATCTGTGGTTTAGAATATTATGATGTTTTTCCTACACTGTTGATTCTTGGCCGAAATATCATACATTTTAAGGTTTAATATATGTCAGCTCGGTCTGTGTTTTCTCTTCTGAACTTTGATGTAAAAAGATAATATGTTAATTTTGTTTTTGTTTGTTTTTGTTTCACGTGTCTTATTTTCTTAGTACTGACACTTGGTTATTTAATTTGTTTTGTTTTTTGTTTTAATTTATCTTATTACTTTTCTATTGAGTAATGTTGTCATTACCTGAACATCTAGAAATTGTTACACGTAATTTGCCTTGACGTCTTCCGTGTGTGTGTGTATGTGTGTGTGTGTGTGTGTGTGTGTGTGTGTAATAATAATAATAATAATAATAACAATAATAATTAACGGTTTATTGAAAGAACATGGCAGCCGGAAGGCTGAAAATTTACAGTTGCATAATTTGGGAATGGGTCACTTGATTGACAAATAATATACAAGTAGCATAAGTGATACAAATATGATATATAATAACTAGGTGGGGAGAAGGTCATACTACAGGGCATTTCAACATAGTGACAGTGCAAAAAAGTAATATTGACTGGGAGTGAATACACTGGTTGATTACAAGTTGTTGATAATTTTTGCAATGGTTAGGACTGGGCTGTTCTTATAGCGATCAGTACGTGCTTATATGGGCTGGATGCGGTTGTGGTGTCGAACAGCAATTTGCGGACGAGGGATCTCAGGTGGTAGTAGTAGCCGGTGTCGAGGATGGTGCAGAGGCTTCTCACCAAATTTGCAGATGAGGTCATGGTGATGGTCAGTGAGAGCCGAGAGGGTCAGTGTGTTGAGCACTTCTTGATATATGGAGTAGGAAGGGGAGAGAATAATCTTGCATGCCCTCTTTTGCACTCTTTTCTAGGTGTTTAAGTTGTGTGGCATTTAGGGAGGAAGACCAGGTGGGGGAGGCATAGGTGAGCTTGGGAAGTATGAATGTTGAGTAAACACGATATGTGTGTGTGTGTGTGTGTGTGTGTGTGTGTGTATAGTCCTCCGCCACCTGTACCATCCATCTCTTAACTACCTAAGCCTCCTTCCCCCTCCCCACCCCCTACTAACTCCCCTAACATCTCCCCATTTTACTGTACATACATCACCCCCCTCCCCACTTTCATCCTTCCTCCCCCATTTACCACTATCCTCCTCTTCCACTCTTCTTCCTTCCATGCCTCGCCTCTCATCATCACTACCCTTCATCATCATCATCATCATCATCATCCACCTCAATAGATAATAAAGAGCGGAGATGAAGGTGGAGGGACACGGGTGGACAGGTAACAACAGGTGTGACAAGAAAGGAGAGTAACAGCCTTCTTCCTGGTGTTACCTGGGCTGGTCCTCCTCTGTATGAGATAACACACACACACACACACACACACACACACACACACACACACACACACACACACACACACACACTTGCGTAGATCTGATTATATTGTTTTTCTTTTATTGCATCACCTAGAGATTAACCACCGGAATGCTAACCTAACCTAACATTAACATATTCTAACCTATTTTAACCTAACCAAACTTGCAATAACTTTTCCATGCAGCTTTAGTGTCGTTTATTCATCAGGTGAAATAATTTTAGGGTTAAGTTAGGTTAGGTGATCCGTTCATTTTTGTACTGAGTGAAAGTCTCAGTTTTTATGTGTACATAATTGGGTGAAAACTGAACATTAGCAACAATCGTCCGGTTGAGCGTTCCTCTTGCCTCCTCCTGAAGAAAATAATGTTTATGTTGGAAAAATAAAATGTGTGTGTGTGTGTGTGTGTGTGTGTGTGTGTGTGTGTGTGTGTGTGTGTCTACTGATTTACTGTTTATCACATACACTCTAGAGCAGTGTTTCTTAACCTGGGGGCGCGCCTCCCAAGGGGGGCGTCAGTAATTTCCAGGGGGGGCGCAAGCCCTAGGGAAAAAGTAGGAATTTCTCTAATTATAATTATAGTTTTTATTCTCTTAACAAGAGCGTGGGCTAATATTGAGAAGTTTATGAAAAAATGCAAAAGTATCGCCTTATAACTTTAGTTTTCTATAGGCTACTTTTTTTACTTAGGGCTTACCATTTTCTGTACTTATTGACCCCCCTCCCTATCCCTCGAAACCCATGGGGGGGGGGGGTAACTCGTCCTGGACCTGTATACTGCTCGTTGGTGACTGGTGAGCCCCGTTCTCTCCCAGTCTTCTGCACACGTCCGTGGCAATAATTCCTCTTCTCTCACATTTATTCAGTTAAGGCTGTTGAGGTATGTGTCAGGCAACAGTGTAAAAGAGGAAATGCTGTTCTGTCACCCCATGGAAAGTTGTACAACAGCAGCAGCTATTTTTCATGATGTATCAAACTTCTTTCAGGAAAACCAACTTTCGTGGGACTCGCTGGTAGGGGTGTGCACTGATGGAGCTCCAGCCATGCTTGGTCTGTAGTTTGGATTCATTACAATGGTGAAAGAAAAAAATCCGTCTGTTGTAGGTACACACTGCATACTTCATCGTGAATCCTTAGTATCCAGAACTTTACCTGCTGAAATGGGGTATGTCCTGAACGTGGCTATCAAGGTAGTCAACTTTATCAAAGCTGGAGCCTTAAACAGTCGTCTCTTCAAACTGCTGTGTAAGGATATGGAATCTGAACATGAAACCTTGCTTTTTCACACGAACGTACGATGGCTATCAAAGGGGAACATGCTTGGACGGCTTTATGAACTACGAGAAGAAGTAGCAATATTTCTTGATTCGAAGCAGAAGGCAGATCTCCATGACAAGTTCCAGTCTGAAGGCTTTCACCTATCTCTAGCTTACCTGGTGGACATCTTCGAAGCGTTGAATGCTCTCAACCTTAAACTACAAGGGACAAACATCAACATCATCATGCACCACGACACCATTCGAACCTTCATGGCCAAACTCGACCTCTGGAAGTGTCGAATTCAGCAGGGAAATACAGCCAGTTTTAGTAACTTGGATTCTGCTCTCATTCACGGTAACCTTGATTCTGAGTTAAAGAAACAAATAATCACTCATCTAACTGACTTGAAAACAGAATTCATCAGATACTTCCCAGAGATAGATGAGAAGCTTGAAACCTGGAAATTCATCAGGAACCCATTTCAATGTGAAGTAGCTGATGTTTCGGATGAAGTGCAAGAGGAGTTTCTTGAGTTGAAGTTCAACTCCACAGCTAAGGAAGACTTCAAAGAACTGGATCTTGAGACGTTCTGTGTCAAGTACCTTCCTGTTTACCCTCTGATCTCACATCAGGCTCTTCGGATTCTAACTATGTTCGGATCCACGTATCTTTGTGAAGCTGCATTTTCCACGCTCGTTGCTGTCAAGACCAAGTACAGAAACAGGCTGAACGTTGAAGGGGATTTACGTTGTGCACTCTCTGGCATTCAACCACGCATTCAAGATCTAGTAGCTAAGAAGCAGTGTCAAGTATCTCACTAATTTATACTCAATAAAAAGACTAAAAACACAATATTTTTCATTTTTCTTTAAAATCTGGGAGGGAATTTTATTCATAGATGCAAGGGGGGCGTGGAGGGAAGGACCAATTCCTAGAGGGGGCGTGGTAGTAAAAAGGTTAAGAACCACTGATATAGAGAAACTGTTTCTATAGGATCAGTGGTACCAGAGTTTGTATCCAAGTATTTAGCTACAAATTTTCGAATAAAACATCAACCAACTCACACACACACACACACACACACACACTGTGGAGAGAAAAGCACAAACAAAACACTTTTAATCATTTATAGTATAGTACAGATGGTAGAGCCTCACCTGCTTCCTGGTGATTGTGGCTACGAGTTGCATACGAAGGGAGTATTGTTGTTAATGTATGAGTAGTCACACACACACACACACACACACACACACACACACACACACACACACACACACACACACACACACACATGACTACCTCCAGGTACCAATATCACACCTGACACATTATAAAGTTAGGAAGATGTTGACAAATCATTAGACTCGTGTGATGTTTCCATGACGCTACTGTATTACTGCCAATCACTGCAACGTGTAATTGATGTCACTGTAGTGTTACCAATGAGTAGACCTGTGTGACGTGTTAATAACGTAACAGGAGTAGCGGTATCCATCACATACCACAACAGCCGCTTGTCGTTCTTATTCTATAACTACCATACTTAATAATTTACCTTTACACAGTTGGTTACACTTAATTTACCACACGGTAGTACCTGCCAATTAACGAAACGACTTGATCCGGCTGTTACTTTTGTCAGCGATCCACCTGCATGACGAGGGAGGTGGAGGGAGGGTTCACCTAGATGTATGGAGGATACCTTTCAGTGTTTAGTGGCATTTGTTGGTATTCTTCCTCAACTCCTTCATTATTAGATGATAAGAGATAGACGGACTCCAGTTGCTACTTAAATGCTATGGCGTGTGGTACTTTATTTTCCTCTGTTGTATATATTAGTCTGTCTTATCTCCCTTCACTCACACACACACACACACACACACACACACACACACACACACACACACACACACGAGTTCCGCAACAGTCACCAACACTTCCCACATTCCGTCTCTCCGTATCAAGTCCTACCGGGTGAGGTGTTTAGTGGTGGTAATTGGATGAATTAAACGTTATTAGCTTTATATGTTCCCAGTTCCCAGTTCCCAATTCCCAGTCCCCAGTTCCCAGTCCCCAGTCCCCAGTTCCCGATTCCCAGTCCCCAGTTCCCAGTCCCCAGTTCCCAGTCCCCGATTCCCAGTCCCCAGTTCCCAGGCCCCAGTTCCTCTTCCCTCCCGCTCAGTTTTTGTTATTCTGCTATATATCATCGCCCTCAGCACCTTGCCTGGCGCTGACGAGAAAAACTCACTCCATCGATAGTTTATGCACTTTCTCCCGCCCTTATTGTCGTATATGGGGGGATATTTGAAGTTTCTTCCTTATATCTGCCTCGCGTTGCTACTTCCCATTTACCTAGACTTTATTGAATACTACTTTTAGCGTTGTTTTCGTCCGTCTACTTCTGTTTTCACTATCTTCAGTGCTACATGGTGATCGAAAAGTCTCTGCACACCTGTTTTAATTAACACTATCGTTATTTACCTTTGTTCGAATTAAAGAAAATATTAATAATGGTCATAATACATGTTGGAAGTGGTTACCATTTCCAAAATTTACCGTAAGTAGATCAAGGTATATTAATAATAAAGGTATAACAAGGAACAACTCCAGTAGTCATTATTGCAGGTGCCCAGGGACTTTTCATTCATCCTGTAACTGTCCCCTTCACTCGTGCGTTTACAGGGGCTCGTCATATAAACATTCCAAAAAACATTATATTTGAGATATTTGTTTTAATATTTTTTATATGATTCCATAGTATGCTTACTATTGCGAGTTTCCTTCTGTCTAATGTCAACAAACACAGGGCTGCCACATTACACAAAACCTGACGAGCCCCTGTAAACTCACTAGTGAAGAGGACTGTACCTCACGTATATACCACGAGATCTTCCTTTGTTTAAGTAACTTGACTGCAATCTCCACATCCCTGTAAGCTAGGCCTTATTCACTAGTAATATCAATATTAATCAGCTTCTCTCCCCCCTACCCCTTTCCTTCCCTCCCTACCTCTCTCCCTCCATTCCTCCCCCCAAAATTTACCTCTTATAACTCGTCTCCATTTATTACGTAGACTTCCTCCTCCTCTTCCTGATCTCTTAAGTCACTTTTACCACTCAAACCTACAAGATAAAACCGGCTTGTGTTTTTTTCCTCTCATAATAAACCTGCTTTTTCCTTTCCCCTGCTGTCTCCACCTCAACTCGCTGCCCTGATCTTACCTGCCCTGACTATTCCTACCCTGAATATACCTACCCAGACTATACCTATCCTGACTATATCTACCCTGATTATATATGCCGTGTATAGCTCCCTTGTGGTTGTGGTACCTCAAGGTGGGTAGTCTTCATCTGCCTCCATTGTTTTGTTTTCACCCGCTGCTGCTGCTCTACCTCACACAGCTTGTTTACTTTTGATGGATTAGGTTGTGATCAGCTCCTTCTTCTTTTTATTTATACTGATTCTTGTAGTGCAGTACCATATGTTTGCTTCTCTTGTTCCTCGAGTGGATTAGTATACACACACACACACACACACACACACACGAGGGGCACCACAAAAACACAGGCTTGTAGTCGTTAAAACCAGATAAAGTTACACAACATTTCCTTCACTCGGCCATAAGTTAGGAGAGAACATGGCTCTACGGGTTGCTTATGTCAATGCTATAATGTATTACTGGGCATCAACAACTAAGGTCTGTAAGCGCATATTCTAGGTTAGATTCTCAAGGATTTTCACCCCTATTAAAAATTCTTTCACGATCGATTAAATACCACAGGATACCGATTTCTTTATGCAACGAAGCAAACATGTCAACAACAACAATAATTAGTGGTAAACATTGTCCTGAAACTCTATATCATAACTCGGCTTGTCCTTATAGTACCTAACCTAACCCTAATCTCCTCCAGTATAGAGGTATTATGTAGTTATCCTCTTTTATCGTAATAAATAATGGTAAATGTATGTGTCATAGTTTTGTTTCGTCATTTCTTATTAGATTATTCTATTAAGATTATTTCTTGACCTAGCCGACCATTGACAGTATGTGTGTGTATGTGTGTGTGTGTGTGAGTGTGTGTGAGTGTGTGTGTGTGCATGTGTGTGCATGTGTGTGTGTGTGTGTGTGTGTGTGTGTGTGTGTGTGTGTGTGTGTGTGTGTGTGTGTGTGTGTGTGTGTGTGTGTGTGTGTCGCTCGTCATTTTCTCAAACTTGTTTCCTCTCTGTTCGTAACGCGTCGGGCCATCACCTAGAAACACTGCTCAGGAAAACTTTCTCTTGGAGGAAATTACAGCTGTAAGAAAATTTACGCCCGTTATCGGAGTGGCCATTTGCCCTGGAGAGCTTCACACACTTCACGCCTGGTTACAACTGCGCTGTCTCTACTTAACTGCTTCGAATTTCAGCGGTTTAAGAGCAGTGAAGCGGCTTTATTGTTTCTCTCATGACCCCAAGAGGCCCCCTGGATAATATGTTCCATTGTTAAACCACTGCCAGAGAAAGTCAAATGTCCGTACATCAGATAATAATGAAATGCAGATGAAAGTTAAGGATCCGCCATGGAGCTGACACTGGCTTGAGAGTTTAGACGCGTGAAAATTTAAGTAATATGTGGTGTGTGTGTGTGTGTGTGTGTGTGTGTGTGTGTGTGTGTGTGTGTGTGTGTTTATTATTTTCTTCACTTTTCCTGTTTGTTTTTGGGTATTGTTTAGTATATTTTATTTTATTCCTCGTGTGTGTTGTTATTATTTTGTAAGGTGAAAGGGGGAGTTGAGTGACAGTGGCGGTGATGATTATTACATACTGAGGGGGCAAACCACAAGCTGGCCCTCGCGCTAGTCAGGCAGCACCTCGATTATGCGGTTCAGTTCTGGTGCCCTTATTATAGAATGGATATCAATTCACTAGAGTCGGTGCAGCGAAGAATGACGAAAATGATTCCGGGACTTACAAACCTTCCATATCAGGATAGGTTAAAGAAACTAAACTTGCATTCCCTAGAAAGACGAAGAGTGCGGGGAGATATGATAGAAGTATTTAAGTGGGTGAACGGAATCAATAAAGGGGATATAGATAAAGTTCTTATAATATCCGAGCAGGATAGGACTCGAAGCAACGGATTTAAGTTGGATAAGTTTAGGTTTAGGAGGGAGATAGGAAGGAACTGGTTCACAAATAGGGTGGTGGACGAGTGGAACAAGCTTAGCAACTTTGTAGTAAGTGCGGGAACTCTGGACAGTTTCAAAAGGAGGCTAGATAGATTCATGGATGATAGAGAGTGGTAGTAACTCTCGACAGGAGCTGCCATACACAGGCCAACCGGCCTATTGCAGACTCCTTATTTTCTTATGTGTCCACTCTGAGCTGTTGTATTGGGCAAGTTGAGGGGGTGGAGACTGACAGCGACTTAACATTACTGAAACGCGTCTACCATGTCGAGAGTATTACTTACTATAATTATATAGAAAGAAAACAAATTAGGGATCACCTGTAGATTCGCCCTAATGCTAACCTAACCTGAAGATTCGCCCTAACGCTAACCTAACCTGTAGATTCGCCCTAACGCTAACCTTACCTGAAGATTCGCCCTAACGCTAACCTAACCTGTAGATTCGCCCTAATGCTAACCTAACCTGTAGATTCGCCCTAATGCTAACCTAACCTGAAGATTCGCCCTAATGCTAACCTTACCTGAAGATTCGCCCTAACGCTAACCTTACCTGTAGATTCGCCCTAACGCTAACCTAACCTGAAGATTCGCCCTAACGCTGCGCCCTAACGCTAAGCTAAGATTCGCCCTAATGCTAACCTTACCTGAAGATTCGCCCTAACGCTAACCTAACCTGAATTCGCCCTAATGCTAACTTACCTGAAGATTCGCCCTAACGCTAACCTAACCTGAAGATTCGCCTAACGCTAAGAAGATTCGCCTAACGCTAACCTGAAGATTCGCCCTAATGCTAACTTCCTGAAAGATTCGCCCTAACGCTAACCTGAAGATTCGCCCTAATGCTAACCTAACCTGAAGATTCGCCCTAACGCTAACCTAACCTGAAGATTCGCCTAATGCTAACCTAACTGAAAATTCGCCCTAATACTAACCTAACCTGAAGATTCGCCCTAACGCTAACCTAACCTGAAGATTCGCCCTAATGCTAACCTAACCTGAAGATTCGCCCTAACGCTAACCTAACCTGAAGATTCGCCCTAATGCTAACCTACCTGAAGATTCGCCCTAACGCTAACCTAACCTGAAGATTCGCCCTAATGCTAACCTTACCTGAAGATTCGCCCTAACGCTAACCTGCGAAACCCCTGATTCGCCCTAACGCTAAACCTGAAGATTCGCCCTAACGCTAACCTAACCTGTAGATTCGCCCTAATGCTAACCTTACCTGAAGATTCGCCCTAACGCTAACCTAACCTAACCTAACCTGAAGATTCGCCCTAACGCTAACCTAACCTAACCTAACCTGAAGATTCGCCCTAACGCTAACCTAACCTAACCTAAAGGTAGATATAAACTTTTCTACTGATACTGAATCTTTATAGTAATTAAATTATTGTAGACTTGTGTATTTTATGTCTGAAAATTATTTGGTATTAGTTGTCAAAGGTGAAATAATTACATAGTTACATTTATCCTAAGAGTAAAGATATATTTTGCTATTCTTAAACAGTGTCTAAGATGCGTTGTGTTTAGTTTATTTAGGTTAGTGTTAGGTTAGCGTCAGGTTAGTGTTAGGTTAGTGTTAGGTTAGGTGTGTTAGGTAAGGTTAGCGGTAGGTTAGATCACTGTTAGGTAAGGATAGCGTTAGGTTAGGTGTGTTAGGTAAGGTTAGCGGTAAGTTAGATCAGTGTTAGGTAAGGATAGCGTTAGGTTAAGTGTGTTAGGTAAGGTTAGCGGTAAGTTAGATCAGTGTTAGGTAAGGATAGCGTTAGGTTAGTTTAGGGTGTTAATCTCAAGGTGATATAAGCTGGGAATTAATGTTTTATTTACGGGCTTTAGCCCACCCGGGCACAGGTCATTTTAGAATGACCCACATCAAGTCCTTGGGGGGGGGGGGAGGCGAAAATAAACTGAAATAATAATAATAATAATAATAATAATAATAATAACAATAATAATAATAATAATAATAATAATAATAATAATAATAATAATAATGATAATAATAATAATAATAATAATAATAATAATAATAATAATAATAATAACAACAATAATAATAAAAATATTTATACTACTAATAATAAAACAATAATAATCAAAATAAATAACAATTATAATAAAAGAAAATATTATATTAATAATACTAATAAAAATGTAATAATAATAATAATTAAAACAATAAAGAGCCATAAATAAATAAAAAAAAGATCAATAGTGAGAAACGATATATGTATGTTGTGTTGTCCAAGTCAGAGAAACACTTGAGACCCTGCAATTGTGTGTAAATGAGGCAGAAAGTCAGATCAGCAACCTGGGACTTGGTCACAATTTTCGTGATGCCATATGGCATCAGGGTCTACCATTACACAACACATTATGCTTCCAATATCTTCCCAGGCGGTAGTACCTCCCTGTTTGGTAGCTGCCTACTACCTGCTTCCTGTATAATCCATTTAATCTATATGGAAAGACAATTAAATATATTATCCCTCGAAATAAGAAATTATCTGGTCAGTTATATAATTATTATCTTTATGTGGACAATTACGCTTATATACCTGTGTTATGGAGGGTATCATTATATACCTGTGTTATGGAGGGTATCATTATATACCTGTGTTATGGAGGGTATCATTATATACCTGTGTTATGGAGGGTATCATTATATACCTGTGTTATGGAGGGTATCATTATATACCTGTGTTATGGAGGGTATCATTATATACCTGTGTTATGGAGGGTATCATTATATACCTGTGTTATGGAGGGTATCATTATATACCTGTGTTATGGAGGGTGTCATTATATACCTGTATTATGGAGGGTATCATTATATACCTGTGTTATGGAGGGTATCATTATATACCTGTGTTATGGAGGGTATCATTATATACCTGTGTTATGGAGGGTATCATTATATACCTGTGTTATGAAGGGTATCATTATATACCTGTGTTATGGAGGGTATCATTATATACCTGTATTACGGAGGGTATCATTATATACCTGTGTTATGGAGGGTATCATTATATACCTGTGTTATGGAGGGCATCATTATATACCTGTGTTATGGAGGGTATCATTATATACCTGTGTTATGGAGGGTATCATTATATACCTGTATTATTGAATATAAACTACATTGTGATTGTACAATGAAGGGAGGAATAAAACTGATTGTTAAACTAAAATCTTTATCACAAAACAAAATGACAGAGAACCTTATGGCTACAACGGTTTACAGACAGCACTCGATACACACTATGGAGGTGAACTAATAAATATTCACACATTTATATGAAAGTGAAGATAAATGTATGCTGGTAAATGACACTACTCACATACATACAAACACTAGACGTAAAGAATAAGCTGATTACAAAAATACACCGAGACTCCTGAGATGGCTATAAAATATATAAATAAGTTAGACATAATAGAAAAAGACTAATGGTGAAGGTAGACAACACAGGGGGTGAAGAGCTTAGTGTTTACAATCTGGTGAGGTATCAAAGACCTGACTCGCCTTCACTGAGCCTCTTTCACGGTACTGGCTGGCTGGCTGGTCACGTTACGTTTAGCAATATGACCTAACAAACTCTTTCACTTACTTCAGAGACTATTGACAACACCATGATTGATAAAGTATTAATGCCGCGTCTTATGTTGAGTAAAGAGATTAAGAATGCATCTAATATCTAAAAACCAAAAGCTGTGTCTAAGAGTATTTTTTAAGGCAAGATCAGAAGAGTTTTGGAACCTTACTCTTTGTACAATCTCTTTATGCTTCCTGATCAAACTTTCAGTAACCCGATTTTATGTATTAGTGTTTGACATTTGAGTTAGCCAGTTTCTCCGGGAGGTGATTATAAAACTGTAAATAGTTCTTGTTTTTTTTAGGTAAAATTACAACGTTTAAAATTAAGTGATGTTCTCTGATCATTTTAGTGACTTCAGTTCCATTATCTTTTTTTTTTTCATTCTAAATAAAATGACTATAACTATTTCCCTATAGTGGTTATATGAATGGGGAGCAGTGCTGTAGTATAGTTATATTCTTAATTTCATACACAGAGTTATATAAATAAGTTAATATACAGAGTTAAATAATTTCAGTTTTAGCACCAGCCTATAGTACTAACTTGTATTAGTGTGGAGTGGAAGTTGTTCACCAGGTACAGGGCATGATGTAAGGTCCTCCTCTCATTCTCTCTCACCTTTAAACGGCTATAGGGGGCGATAAAACCTTAGTTGCTGAAACACGTAACCAGGAACACCCAATAACAACAACATATAAACGACTGATCCATATACCCTTGTTCCAGACTCCTTGTTGAGATACTGATAGTTTGCCTCAATCTTCCTGACATTAAATAGATTTATAAATACCCGGTAAGGAAATATTCCCCTCGATATATTCATCAGTAATATTTACAGTCACTCAAAAAAAACTCTATTCAAAATTGTGTTGAAAAAATATGACACAACGGACGAAGGATTTTGGCAACCCTACCGAGACAACAGGAGTCGCAGTGTTCATTCTGAAATTCGTCGATCATCCCCGAGTACAGATAGTTTTTTGATTGACTGTACATGATTAATTAAGGAGTTTTCCAGCCATTAACTATGTCCTCAACTACCTGACGGAGGTATGTCTGACGAAGGTATGTCTGACGGAAGTATGAGTGTGTGTGTGTGTGTATGTGTGTGTGTGTGTGTGTGTGTGGATGACAAAAGAGCGAAAGTACTGTCTAGATTGGTTGACTTAGGGTTGCTGTGGCCAAAGGAGCACCTTACTGCGGCTGGACCTTACCCTACACACGCCACAAGTTAGCACATCATTTAACTCGTAATAAAACGAGAATGTAAGAACCGTGGCCACGTCAGTCCTCATTATGATGATGTTTTATACCGTTACACTGATGTTCCTACCATTACATTGATGCTACACTGATGTTCCTACCGTTACATTGATGCTACACTGATGTTCCTACCGTTACATTGATGCTACACTGATGTTCCTACCGTTACATTGATGCTACACTGATGTTCCTACCGTTACACTGATGTCCCTACCGTTACACTGATGTTACACTGATGTTCCTACCGTTACACTGATGTTCCTACCGTTACACTGATGTTCCTACCGTTACACTGATGTTCCTACTGTTACACTGATGTTCCTACCGTTACACTGATGTTCCTACCGTTACACTGATGTTCCTACCGTTACACTGATGTTACACTGATGTTCCTACCGTTACACTGATGTTCCTACTGTTACATTGAAGTTAAACTCAAGTCAGCTTCAGATCACGCCAGATGTTACGACCCTTGTCCGCACATAATGAAAAAGGAATACCTATACTTGCAATATTGGACACCAACTTTTTGTTTCTCTGATAATAAAGTTTAGACAGTGTGACACCTACAAACAAACGGACGGGAAGCAATTGGTGTTGTTGAGAAAGAGAGAGAGTAATTTTTGGCCAAGTTTCATAAATTTACACCTCTGGGGAATTCCTATTAAATAACAGTACATTCCCTGCGCTACCAACTTTCATAAAAGATTACGTGTGTGACTGACGTTAATTGAGGGCGTTGGACCGTTAGGTTTTCTTCGAAGGGATTATTGTATTTTGTTTACGACAAAGAATTGAGGATTATTGACATTGAGAAGAATATTGTACTGTATTATGTGGTGGTAACCTGGCAGAGGAAAGTGGTGAGGCCTCTTTTTGCTGGCCCTAGTAACTGGTGACGTAATTCACACCTGTTTGTATGTGATTTCTATGTGTATGTGTGCGCACTGTTTCCTGATTCACATAATGGATATTTTTTTTAAGCACCTTTACTTCTGGACATTTAAGGAGGTGTATCATAGTGGTACTAGAAGCTCTAGAGACATTTTTCTTGTCTTTTCTTTCTTTTTTTCCACAGTGGTGATAAGAGCATTTTTCTGTTCGGGTATTCTGTATATGTGTTCACTTTCACAGCATGACTGGTGCTTCTTTTGGTTTCCTTTGGTTTATTCCACTAAAATTCTACCACAATTATTATATTACGATTATAATACCACGATTATGGTCTAGTAATTAAATTAACTTCACATACGAGTACTAGACAATCTCACTACTCACTCACTCACTCCAATAATCACTAGAAATCCTCAAAGCAGAAAGGCTCCTCAGGGAATATTTCTTCTTCTGGAAATAAGAAAGGATCAGGGAATATCAGCCTCAGCGTGTCAGGACAAGGCTCTCTCTCCTTCCGTACAATCCTGATGCCGTTGATGAAGTAGCGGGCTTCTCTGCACGAGGGACACAGAGCCCAGCACGTGTTGGTGTAGCAGCAGCGTGGAAAGGTCGGGCACAGCACCAGGGCGTCGCTCACATCACCCACACCCACCAGTGATATCACCAACGCCGCTAGAATCAGTTTCTTCACCGACCTAGCCATCACCGAGGTCTGGGGGTTAACTTTGATGGGTCAGTTCACGCTGCAAACAGGAGAAGTGCTGGGTAATGTCTTCTGTGTGACATTTCCATTGATTCAATTATGTTGTCAGGAACAGACTACACTCTCCTTAAAAGCTCAGAGGTGGAGGAAAACCTGACTGCGGACCAAAACCTGTATACTGTACAGGTAGTGTGGAGCTGTTCCCTCAGTAACTGCCGGTGTAAGATTGGAGTGGGAAAGGTGGCGGTCCGCTGCTTATATACTGTACGTTCGCTCCCCGTCTCAACTCTCACCCCGCTCCCACCGTCTGGCACTGTCATATTCCTCATAAATAAGCAACAGTTCTTTGTCACTGGGATTCACCAAATATTGAATATGTAATAAATGCCTGTCAAAAAGATCATAATTTTTATAATACTTTAAAGGAGAATAAAATATGCTAAATAGTCCAGACTGTCCAATTCGCTACAAAAACCTGATCTTAGCCTATTATTTGCAGGTTATGAAGAGTAAGTAAAGTAGGGTTACATTACTATCGCTCACTCCTCCTCTATAAATACTGTTGTTTTAGCTTTATATGGTGTAACCACAGCCATGATTAAGATGTACTACGTCAAGTTTATTTATTTATTTTCCTTATGTAGTAGGTCACAACCTGGTGGGTGAGTGTCAATCCTGGTGAGTTCAGAGAAGCGGTGTGTAGTCTGGTTGTTCGCATATTATTAGAGACAGAGATATACATCTTGAATATAAATAAGACACGTGTGAGTGTTTTTTTGTGTGTGTGTTGAGTGAAAATTTATCTGAGTGAAGACTAACGACGAGATAAATTCTCAAGTTTTTGAAGAATGTCCAGTGACGCGTCAACACTAAGCACTTGTAAAGACACATTATGCAGACTATCTTAATACAGGACACAGAATCTTTGTCCGAAATTCCGCAAACCGAAAACATCCCAAAATTCCCAAATTTGAACGCACCTTGTGTATGTGAGCGTGAAGAGTATCTTGGAAGAAAGAATAAATTTAAAAGCTGTACGTCAATAATTTAGGATTGTAAAAAGCTGTGTAAGTAAGTAGAGCTTCACTGTGTAAACTCCCGTTGTGAGGAAGCCTCACATTTTCACTGTTCCGCTGTGTCGCACGATCACAAGAACCCTAGCCAAAGCCCCCGTACATTAAGCCCACAGCTTTAAAGGACTGCAGTGCAACACACAACAGCTGCAGCAATAAGTTGCCCTAACAGAGGTAAATGCAGGTCGAGTGTGCAGAACAGCTGGTTGAGTTCACCTGGCTGTCTGCCGCTGTCTGTACGTGTCTTATCCTACAGACTTGTGTTCACTCTACTCACTGCTAAGGTTGTTGATAAAATATTAGACAATACTTAAATAAAATCATGTTTGTTGTAAAATGTCCTAAGGTATATAAATACGACTAAATCAGCAACAACTGTACCGTATGTGACGAGAAGTGGTCCACGGTGTTAGTGAGTGTGGAATGTCTTGGGTGAACTTTAATATATTATCCACAGTCCTGTAAAAACTACTTTGAGGGCAGGAGGCAGGCAGCTTCTGCATTACATACTGTATACTAAAGATTGGAAAAATTTCATTAGCCAGATTTGAGGTTTGGATCCAGAGCTGTATAGGGTAGTCAAGGCTAAGCTATTGTACTGTATGTAGACCTATAGTCAAGGTCTATAGACATCCGAAAACCAAAACGTAATCAAGGTTTGGGGATGAAAGATCCTCGACCTGTAGCACCGCCGGCAGTAATGACCACCAACATAACTATCAAAGTGGTATATTAAGTCATCCCCAAATACGGAGAGGCAGATCGAATATGTTGATTCAAATGTTCAATCTCTGGTAAAACACACCAAGAAAATCCAATGTTTACGGACACCACACACGCTGCTGGAGTCAGAGGGCACTAGTGGAGTACTACCACGTTAATGGCAACAATTAACAGGTAAAAACGGAGAAGAAATGAAAGACAAAAGTGAAGAGAAAACAGAGTGACTCCAGATATTAGTAAAAAGTTGGTACATTAAAGAAGTGATGGGCGTTACAGGTTGGAACAACAGTGGCTCTACAAGACACACACACACACACACACACACACACAAACACACCAGGAGGAAGAGGAGAGAAAGGGTAGTATAAAACGAAGTGGATTGGGGAGAAAAACCCGGGGAGGGGGGTGACCATGGATAAAAAGTTGACTCAAGTTCACCTGTTTACCTCTGCCACTGTCTGTCTGTTTGTCTAGTATACATAGAGGTGACCACTGTATAGCACCTATCGGGTTAATTACAGGTACATTCCACAACTTTTATTTTTTCAACAATATAAGTTAATGATATCGATTTACAACTAAGTGTTTTGTTGTTATTGCTGTTGATGTTATTAATGGAAACCTGAAGAGCCCCTGTAAACGCAGTAGTGAAGGGGACTGTCCCTACCCCATAAATAAATGTAAACTTGTATGGCGATCTATCTATCTATCTATCTATCTGTATCTAATAAAAAAACTACAATGGGGACTATATTAAAAAACTTTATCAGTGGCAAGAACAACATCGTTGAGACAATAACAACAACAACACCACCAAATCAACCACAACATCAGTAAATCAACAACAACATCAACAAGATAACAATAATAGCAACATCACCAAATCAACATCAACAACAACAACGAAACATCACCAAGATAACAACATGAACAACAACAACAACAACGAAACATCACCAAGATAACAACATCAACAACAACAACAAACACCACATGTCATTTCCACCTTTGGTCTCAAGCAAACTAACTGACTCAGCTAACTGAAGAATAGCCAATAATTACGATGACGAGGACTGATTTGACAGTGAAGGCGCGTTGATGATTCTCTATAACAAAGGAAGACTGGTGAAACTGGTAAAATTGATGAAACTGGTGAAACTGATGAAACCGGTGAAATTAAAAACAAGAAACGAGAAGAAGGAGACGAGTCATGGACGGGTCATGGGAGTGTGTAAAGCAACAGGGAACAGGAAGTGAAATAAAAATTGTTTATGTCTGTCGAATTCATGAGGATAGAGTCAGACGCGGAAAAGGCGGCATGACGAGAATTAATATGGAAAAAATACGTTAGGTACGAAATACGGCGGCGTCGCGGTAGGTCAAGAAATACGGCGTGGCGGGAAATGCTAGGGAAATACGGCGAATCCAGGTAAAAAAGTCACAGGTAAAAAAGTCACAGAAAAAAAGTCACAGGAAAAAAAGTCACAGGAAAAAAAGAAAAGTTAACTATCGAATTCTCACATATTTTAAGGTTAATATGTCAATCAGTTTCAGTAAAGGAATATGCAGAACTGATGGTAAATTAATGAGTTTCGCTTAAAAATTATAAAATAGAACAAAAACATTAGATTCTTTGTATAATCTGGCAACATCAACCTGGAAGGATTAAGGTAAGTCAGCTGAGGTCACTGTGACCACAGGTTGTCTAATCCGGTAAAAAATTTTGAGCAGATGTTTGATGTGAGGTCACGTTGAGATGACCTGTCTACGTACAGTATATAACCTTGTTCCTCTCTATAGTATGTCAGTATCCCCCTGCCATGGAAATGATTGACAGTAATAAGCGTGGTTCAAAAATCTACTACAATGGGTTCATGTATACCAAACATGTCACTCGCAAAAGCAAGTTGTGGTGGAATTGTGTCAAAAGACCCAGTGGTCACTGTCGGGGCAGTATGACAACAGACCTACAGAGAGAACATCCAGCGATAGGTCAGCCTCACAACCGTGCCCCAGATGAGACCCAAATCCGTCTTGCCAAAGTACGCAACTGGATGAAAGATCAAGCTACCAACACTCGAGACAAGTCATGGTGTGAGCCAGTGTGATGATGACGTGCGCTCACTTATACCCTCTGCTGACATTTGCAAACGAACTCTGCGTAACCAACGGCCTACTCCTCCTGTACCACGTCTGCTAAAAGATCTAGGTGAACTTCCTACTGAGTTTAAAGTGCCTTTATTACCGGCCACCATAAATTAATTGTGACTCTTTTTTCCTGTGACTTTTATTCCTAGCCAAAATTGTGACTTTTTTTCTGTGACTTTTTTTCTGTGACTTTTTTCCTGTGACTTTATTACCGGCCACCAATACGGCGTCGCAGTAGGTCAAGAAATACGACGTGGCGGGAAGTAGGCGTGACGGTTAAGTTGTGGAGGATTTCTCATTATCAGGAAGAGAAATGCATAAAGGGTGGTTGGGGGGTGGTGGAAGACCCTGACCCTCTCATGTAAAGAAAGAGAGACAGACAGACACGTGGGTAGTGTAGAAAAAAAAATAATAATCGGGAAAAGTTTAAGCCAAAGTATTATTGCATTTCCAGAATAGATAGAATATTTATAATATACAAAATAAAAACAGTGGAAAGTAAATAGCAGAAATATATCACAAAATAGAAATTAATACCAGGGAAAATAAGATAAAATTAAAACAAAGTAAAACAATAATACCAGTGAAAAAATAAATAGGACAAATATAAGATAAAAGAGAAAAATATATAACGTAAAATAATGAATATACTCTTGATAATTCCGAAATAAAGGGACATTTTCTCAAGTCACAACAACAACAAATAAATATAGACGAGAGGTGGAATATATGAAGATAATTATACACGCCAGCATACAAGAGAGAGAGAGAGAGAGAGAGAACATTATAGATTCGGCCGTGCTGGGAGGGACACTTGACTAACGAACAATACAATGAGGCGGAACACGACACGCCAATATCTTATGCTTTTTCCTTTTTGTATGTAAATCGAGAGAACAAATTTGGGGAACAATTCACTTTCAAGATTTTCAAGATATAGTAAAAAAAAATAATAATAATATTTGTATAAGTTTTAAATTTTTGTGTAGAAATAAAGGGTCACCTGATACCCTAGCTTATTTTACCTGAAGAGTTTGACAGGTTACTTTGTTTTACCTGATGATTAACCATTATAGTGCTACCTGGGAGAGTTAGTTTCCTTTAGTTTATCATTAGAGGGGTTAATCTTCAGGTGACATAAGCTCGGGTGTTCAATCTTCAGGTGAAATAAGTTAAGGTGTCCAATCTTCAGGTGAAATAAGTTAAGGTGTCCAATCTTCAGGTGAAATAAGTTAAGGTGTCCAATCTTCAGGTGAAATAAGGTGTATGACTGTGGGTTGGTGGGTGTATGACAGTGGTGACAAGGATTATTTGAGCTTGACAAAATTTAGATAAGAACATAAGAACATAAGAAGTGGGATACTGCAGGAGGCCGACTGGCCCTACAGGGCAGATCCTTTCCACACCCATCCCAGCACTTCCATGTGCCTATCCAACTTCGTCTTGAAGCTCCCTAGCGTCCCCGATCCTACTATAGCACTCGGTAGTCTATTCCACATATCCACAACTATTACCAAACCAGTACTTGCCTATATCCTTTCTGAATCGGAATTTATCTAATTTAAAGCCATTTGTTCTAGTTATTTCGTTATTACTGAGCTTCAGAACATCTTCCATTTTACCCTTGTTAATCTCACTTACCCACTTGTACACCTCTATCATATCTCCCCTAACTCTACGTCTCTCTAATGAATGTAGCCCTAAGCTTTTCAGTCTTTCTTCATATGGAAGGTTTCTAATATTATGGATCATTTTTGTCATTCTTCTTTGTACTCTCCAAAGATCTATGTCCATTCTATAATAAAGGACACCAGAACTGAACCGCATAATCCATGTGTGGCCTCACTAATGCTAGGTAAAGATTTCAAGATAACGTCAGCAGTTCTGTTACTCCACAGACCTAGGATATGAACCCAAGAATCCTGTTTGCCTTGTTGCGAACGCTAATACATTGTTTTTCTAGGTTTCAAGTCGTTGCTAACAAATACCTAGATCTTTTTCACAAACTGAGTTTTCTATTTCCGTGTTACCTAGTTTATACAACGTTTGTATTCGTCTTCCCTATCTGTAGTACCTTGCATTTATCAGTATTAAATTTATTTGCCAGTCTACTGACCACTCATGTAAGGTATCTAGATCTCTTTGAAGGTGTTCAAAGTCACTGTCTGAATTTATCCTCTCTCCCATTTGGTATCATCTGCAAATTTACTAATCCTACTAGTTATGCCTAAATCAAGATCATTAATGAATATAACAAACAGCATAGGGCCTACTACAGATCCCTGGGAACTCCGCTTTTGACCCCCCAGTCTGACTTAATCCATTTATGCTGACTCTTTGTTTCCTACAGTTAACCATGACCTAATCCATTTTAATACTGATCCACCTATTCCATGTGCTTCCTTCCTTATCAATCTCCTCAGAGGGACTTTATCGAATGCTTTACTGAAATCTAAATAAATTATATCATATGACTTATCATATCTACCGCTTCATATACTTACTGAGAAAAAGCTAGCAAATTTGTAGAGACAAGTCCCTGGGTGAACCGTGATGAGAAGAATGAATTAAGTTGAATGTTTCAAGGTGGCTTCTGATTTTGTAGCAATAATTGACTCTAACAACTTGCCTATGATTGACGTGAGACTAATGGGACGGTAATTTGATGCTATTGATTTATCACCCTTTTGAAAATCGGAACTACATTTGCAAGTTTCCAAGAATCTGGCACTAGGCCCGATTCTAATGACTTATAAAATAAAACTGCTAATGGATTACTCAACTCATCTCTACATTCTTTTAATATTCTAGCATATACCTCGTCTGGACCAGAGTTTATGAGAGCTTCAGTTTGTTAATTACTTTAAGCACATCGTTACTAGTAATATTGATATTCATCAATATATTTTCTATCACATCGTTATATATTATGAACTTCGGAAACTGTGCTAGGTTTTCATTTGTGAATACGGAGCAAAATGACTATTTAACACACATTTCTAACTCATCATCAGTCATTTCTCCTGTCGTAGTTTTTAAGGGGACCATTGTATCTCTAACCTGATATATCTACCGCATTTACTAATGA
>NW_024735503.1:5018110-5049194 GCF_018991925.1 Homarus americanus | reverse complement strand
ACCTCGCAGGATAGTGGAAGAGGAATGGATAGTAACGAGATAATATTCTTCTTACATATACCTTAGCTTGATTACAGGTAACACCAGGTAGAAGTTACGTGACTCTTAAGAGTTTTCCTCGACTTGGCTGATTCAACTGTAAGACTTGCTGTATTTATCCTTATTAAAATCCTCCACCTGTAAGACCCTCCACTTGTAAGACTCTCCACCTGTAAGACCCTCCACTTGTAAGACTCTCCACTTGTAAAACCCTTTATGGATTTGAAATACCTTCTCGTCTTGACTCCACTAGTACTGTACACACCCTCTCTAGCCTTAGTTTACAGTAATGTTGAAGTATATAATGAAGACTCACAGCTCATGGGTTAGAAAAACAAAAGATGCTTGTTTTATTTATTTATTTATTTATTTATTTATAGCTTATTTTAGAATCCCCGAAAGTTAGAACAAAATGGCTGACGGGACTCACAAGCGGGCGATGTTTACAGTATGGACCAAGAATAAAAAATAAATGAAAAATAAAATAAATAAATCGTAAATTGGTGCATTGTTTCTCCAGGGGTAATTATAGAAGTACAAATGTTCTCCAGCAGTGGGTAACGATCATAGCCACGTATAGAGCTTCTAACGCAGGTAGATTGATATAGATGCATTACCTGGAGTTAGTGGGTTACAGGGGCCTCCTACACGATAATATTAAAGGTGTTTTTTCCTTCTGTTTGTGGCACTTGAGGTGTTTAGGTTAGGTTTAATTAAAATGGTTTAGTTATAATAGTTATATTACGATAAGTTAAGTTGAATTTAGAACTTTTGATTTGCATATATCGTGTTTTAGAAGGATTTGTTAGCTAATAAGTTTAATTTGGATAAGTTTAGTTTAATTTAGATCATTTGATTTTACAAGGTCGTATTATAATGACTGGGAACCATATAGAAAACTGTTAGAGAAGTAAATATTTCTACGGCAGTGAATGAGTAAGTCAATAAGTGGTGTATAGAGCTGCTGACGCAACTTAAACGGTATATACTGTACATTATATGTTATCAGAGCTTTCCTGTTGTACGTAACCGCCTCCGTCAAAGTGTCTTACTGGCTCATGTGAAGATTAGCCTCTAGTTTATTTAACCTCAAGATTAACTACACTGGCACTGCCTGACCTGACCTGACCTGACCTACCCTACCCTACCCTACCCTACCCTACCCTACCCAACCCTACCCTAACCTAACCTAACCTAACTTAACTTCCCAAGTAGCGTTAGGTTAATCATTAGTTGAAATAAGCTGGGAGGGTTAATCTTCAGGTAATCTATCTTAATTAACAATTTTGGTCAGGTGAGGCCTTCCTTACCTTACTCGAGAGCAGGAGGAGGAGGACTTGCTAACGTCTACAGATCATCGTCAACCAAGGCAGATATTGAATACCTTTTGTTTACCTTCGTGGCTTAAGAACACATCTTAACACCATAAGACTATTCGCCTCAATACAATAATACAGTAATTGATTATTGTATTCTAATAAAATTTACGGTGTATCTTGTGAACCAGATTTATTGTTTGACCTTAGTGAATGAGAAACTGGTTGAGGTGTATTGTGGTAAACATCCTTAAGAGCAGCTCTGTGTGTTCTTACGACCTCAAAGTAACACAAAAGGTAGCCAATATCTACCCTTGATCAGTCACTTTATGTAGATGTCAATTGTGTCATTTTTCTAGACTTAGTGCCCCCTGGAGGAGAAAGTAAATACAATGTTGATATATTTTGGTCACAACACACACTAGTAGATTATTTTTCCTTTTTAACTAAATAATTAACACTATGAAGCTAACTAATTATATAACTCAAAGATGGTAACCAATATGGCGTCGATATTGTTCACATACTCTATGATAAATAGATGTATTGTCTGTTTAATTTTAGGGAAGAATTTAATTTATAAACTTTTGAGAATCTGGATACAGGAGTTTTGTCTTTGTGTGTGTGTGTGTGGTGATGATGACGCATACTTTCCTCTGCAGTGAAAAAAATATCTTGACATTGCAAAGTTTAACTGTAAGCCGAAGGAACGTTTGTAATGTGACTTGTTATGTGAAATTGTAACTTGAAATTCTTTGTGAAAAAATATTTCCCTATAAAGTTTGGCAATAAATGAAGTATTACATCAAGGTGTAACTTGTAGTTCCTTGTGGAGTAATTACCTATGTGGACGATACAGCTACTCCAGGGTGTAAGACCTGAGTAGAAAGTCTTTAGACCTTACCTGAGGTTGAAAGACTCTTATAGTGGAACGTCTTAGGTATTGAAACTTTAATTACAGTAAATAAAATATAATCTACCTAAACATTCCTTCACCTGGCGACAACTAATGATACAGGTGGTGTAATAGCTCTTTAAAATTCCTCCGTTTGATATAATAATGACCACACATGAACTTATAATGTGCAATATCTTGATAACACATTAGCTGCAACATTACACATAGTCCAGTGTATGTGTAGTGAGGGACATCTACCTAAATGAGTTACAGAATGTGGAGTTGAGGCAAAAAAAAGTTGGGACATGTTTGAGATCATCAGTTGAGCCAAACGTTTATACTCAATATTGTTTTAATGGTATTTTAGAGCGACCGAAAAATGTAAACAAAATGGCCGGCTAGGTGACACATACCTTACAAGAAATAAACATGAGAACGAACACACACACACACACACACACCAGTTTTACCCACATTATCACCAGACTATCGGCATACCTGGTCGGTGGACACCTGCCTCCTCCTCCTCCTCCTCACCTTGCTAATATGCTAATATGCTAATATGCTCTGGTATGTTCCAGTCTATTTAAGATATGCTCCCATCTATCTTAAGGAGCTTATGCTAGGTTGGTCTGATATGCTCCTCAAAGACTATGCTGATATACTCTTGTCATCTGATATGCCATTATGTTCATATCACTCTAAAGGATATACTAATATGTTCTGATATGTTGGTATAGTTCTGTCTCTCAGAGGGTGTGCTGATGTACTATAAGAGCATATGGGGTATGCTGATATACTTGGTTATGTAGCTAGGCTCATATCTCTCTTACAGGGTATGCTAATATACCCTGATATGCTTGCATCTACCTCTGAGCGTATACTGGTTGACTGTAATGACATAAGAGATATGCTGGTATGCTTCTAAGGGAATATGTTAACATACTCTAATAATAATTTGAAATGAGGTTAGCTATACCTTAGATTCAGGGGATATACTGATATGATATGAATTAACCTAGAAGTATACTGATATGTTCTCAAGGCATTCAGGGGATCTGTTAGTATGCTTCGACATACTTTCGGAACAAGGTAAACTGGACCTTCAGAAGATAGGGTGATATGCTGACATATTCTGATGGATCTAAGAGAGAGTGGAAGACTATGAGAGCTAGTTAATATACTCAGGTATGTTGATATCCCTTCATGGCACTTGGGATATATGGTAATATACTCCGATGTGTCTCTTTGGATATACTGATATGCCACTAATGGGTCCCCAGAAAGCAGGAGACAAGTTGATCTGCTTCGAGGACACTAATCTGTATAATGATTTTTTCCCTGACTGTTAAGAAGTATACTGGTATATTTCAAATGTTGCTTAGTATTATAGTATACTTTGGGCTGTTCTGAACATATTTCACAGCTGATTTTCAGAAATATATGCTGCTGTCACTGGCTTGTTTATTCCGGAGACATTGATTATACTTTGAGTATGTTGATATGCTTTGTTACCAGTCAAGGAATATGCTGATATGTTCTGACACTTCTCAGTGATTACCCTGATATACTTAGATACCTGACAGTATTTATTGGAGTATAGTGTCCTATACTCTGATGTCATTCTAGTGATATGCTGATGAGCTGACATACCGCTTTATGTAACTGTGATATATTGAATCATATACATCCATTCCTCACGCTTAATATATATGATATTCTAAACAATGCTGATATTATTTATGTTATACCCTGATTATATACTAACATACTACAGTGTCATTTATAGTGTATGATATTAAACATTCGGGGGTATACTTTGAGGTTATTTAGAGAATATGATGGCAAACGGTGATATACTCTGATGCCATATTTGGTATACACAGATATATTGATATAATTTATATAATATACCGATAGATATAACTAAATATCTGTGAAGTAAATCCTGTACTTTTTGATATACCATTCAGGGTGAAGGTATGCTAATATACCACGATAGCACCCGTCTCTCAGCGCTAATATACCCTGATGGCACACTTAACATCCTGGCGCCGGTCGTGGGGTATACTGATATGCTAAAGTCTTCTTCATCTTCTAATATCTCGACTTCAGCTTCGTAAACTGTGATTACTTAAACGTATTTAACGCTCGTTTACGTAACTTTTTTGTAGAATAAATGAATGTATATCCGGGGTTCTTCTGTTTCTTTGTCCATCTGATGTTTGCGTCCATGTTGAGGAGAACCACTTAGCAGGGCTCGCATTTTCCCATAATGTGTTACCTCAAGTTCCATAATTTGCACTTAGTGAAGCCACGATATCCCGCGTTATGTTGCCCGTCTTACTTCCTTCTGGGTTATGTGTCTTAAGTTGGTGAAAAAATTAAATTAAGGCTGAATTATTGTTAAATGTTAAGGTATTATAGTACTTGTCTGTCGTGTTGTTAATATAACATAGTTTCACCAGCAGTATGTACTCAAGAGCTTATTAACATCGTTGACGAGTCAGAGCCGCAACACTGAACCAATCTATATGAACATTAACACAAAAAATAAATTGTTACATTACATCGACTATCAAGACATAACTTACAATACAAATTAATAAATAATTGTACCAGGCAGATAAAAATATTAGTTACAAAAAATTATGAAAATAGTCTTAATGTTCACGCCAGAACTTACCCCATAACAAAAGCCATACAACATTTTCCCAGTTAAGACTTCGTTAAATACAATCTCAAACTCCTTCTCAGAAACTGTGTGTTGGTGGTGTGCCACGTGTGGTGTGTGTGTGTGTGTGTGTGTGTGTGTGTGACAGCACCTTTGATTTATACAAATATTCACCCAAATGAATAACACCAAGTAATTCACCATGTTATTCACGACTCTTAGATCACTTGGCTTGCGTCTCTCAAAAGGTCGAGCCAGGGTCAGCTGATTCAGTAAACACCGCTCACATTAATAGGGACCTGCCACACTTTGCCATAAACAGATAAATTGTACCAGGAATTTTCCCCCCACACACTCATCATTGTCACTTTATGTAACTTGCTGACAAAACCCATGACCCTTCAGGCCTTTTACGCCCTTAATGCATGAGTCATAAAGGCAAGCATGAACTCCGCATGCTTCCCAGTTGGGCACTGTAAACGCTTCTGCGCTTCACCTTGCACAGGATGTAAGGGGGTGCCCAATAAACTAGCCCCCTCGTGGGCAATCTGTAATCACTACCACTGTCTCGCGGCCCAGAGTAGTAGTTGGACATATCACTAGACAGGGAAATTCACACTTAACACAAGTGTTATCTCAAGGTCATATTCACAACACTTCCCTGGACAGAATTCATAATTTATTTTCTCATATTACATCTGTGTGTATACCTGCTACTAGATAAACAGAAAATGCCAAGAAGTGTTTACATCAAGCGCTGCCACTTAAGAGTTCCAAGAACTAAATTAAAACAATTAGTGTGTGTGTGTGCATGGTGTGAGTGTGCATGGTGTGAGTGTGCATGGTGTGTGTGTGTGTGAGTGTGCATGGTGTGTGTGTGTGCATTGTGTGTGTGTGTGTGTGTGTATATGGTGTGTGTTTGTTTGTTTGTATGGTGTGTGCATGGTGTGTGTGTGTGTGTTTGTGTATGTGTGTATGGTGTGTGTATGTGTATGGTGTGTGTATGTATGGTGTGTGTGATCGTGTGTGTGTGTGTATGTGTGTGTATGGTTTGTGCATGTACGGTGTGTGTATGGGTGTGTGTGATTGTGCATGGTGAGTGTGTGACTGTGTATGGGGTGAGTGTGTGTGTGTGTGTGTGTTTCCATTGCCATGAGGATATCATACAATTCTTAAAGCACTGGTCACATGGGCGCATTTTTTTTTAGCAATTTCTTGCCGGAAAGTTATTTCGAGCAATTTTCGAGAAATTAGAGCAAGTTTTTGAAGCATTTTTATTGACAATCGTGATAGTCAATTTCTTGACTATTTCGAGCAAGATTATCGGTTCAAAACCCGGTTAATACCATATTTAATGACACGAAGCTTATTTATCGAGTATTTACCTTGGCTATATATAACATAGATCAATAACATTATGTATAAAATGCACAAACAGTTTTTTTACGACACACTGAGTTTATTATTTGGGTGGTGTTTTGGCGTGTTTGTTTACAAAACACAAGCCCATACAGCGGGTCATTCTCCACACACTAACAACCCTCCCTACTGTAACTACAATAGTTGAACCAGTCTATATTAAACACTCGTTCCTCCTCCTCGCCAGCCACTTACGAGTCCCCAATAGTTTTTCTTCGCTTTCTCTCGTTTCTTTTGAATAATAACAATAATACCAAGGATAGCTGCTGCGTCGTCTGCATTATTGTTGTGATGTTCCGTCTCCCTTCTACTCGCACAGCGGCATTAACTTTTTTTTTCTTGCTGTAGTAACTGAACCAAGAACCACTCGTGTGACCACATTTGGAAGAAATTACTCGTAATTTCTTGCTCCAAATTAATTGCTCATCAAAGGGATCGTGTGACCGTAACTTAAGTCACCCTTTAAGAAAAACTGTAAATACTGATTCACAAAACTTAAGGATAATTTCTGACTTAGAACCATCGGTGTAATGCAGAAAACAGTTATTGTATTCTAAAACCTACCCAAGAAATCTTTTACCCACTTACGATATAATTCTTTTCTATTCCATCAATAGATGTTATTTTACTTTTTTATACATATTTTTATTTTAGTAATTTATAAACTATTTTCTTTATATACTTCATTACCTTTTAGCGTAATGAAGAGAATGAATTACAGATTTACAATGACGATGATCTTGTTTACAATATGGAGCTTGATGTCTTACTCCATGTTCGTTTATTACATTTCTGCCATACCCGACTGTTCTTTTCTTTCTTGTGGTGAAGGTTTTTGACAATTGATATATATATAAAGTTGAGTTAAGAATAATGACTCTGATATTATAGCCATTAGGTCCTGAATAATAAGTGGTGTCTAAGTGAACAAATGTATGATGTCTTCAATTACCAGCGTAGTGTGGGGTAACAGTGGGGGTAGAAGCGAAGGGTAGGAGTGAAGGGTGGGAGTAAGGCGTGGGAGTAAGGGGTGGGAGTGGGGGTGGGGTGAGAGTTGGGAGTGGGCGTGGGTAGGGTTGGGAGTGGGGTGGGAGTGGGGTGGGAGTAGGGGTGGGGAGATGGGGGTGGGGTAAGGGATGGGATGTGGGTGCGAAGATGGGGAATTAGATGTAAGAGGGATGGGAGGAGTAAGGCGTGGGGAGTGAGGCGTGGGGTAGGAGGCGTGGGAGTGAGAGACGTGGAGATGGGGTGGGAGTGGGGGTGGGGGGTAAGGGGTGGGAGTGGGGGTGGGAGTGAGGCGTGGGGGTAGGGGGTGGGAGTAGGGTGGGAGTAAGGGGTGGGAGTAAGGGTGGGAGTAAGGGGTGGGAGTAAGGGGTAGGAGTAAGGGGTAGGAGTAAGGGGTGGGAGTAAGGGGGTGGGAGTAAGTGGTGGGAGTAAGGGGTGGGAGTAAGGCATGGGAGTAAGGCGTGGGAGTAAGGGTGGGAGTTAGGGGTGTGAGTAAGGGGTGGAGAGGGAGTAAGGGTGGGAGTGGGGGGTGGGGAGTGGGGGTGGGGAATGGAGTGGGAGTAAGGCCGATGGGGAGTAGAGGTGCAGAAGGAGTGGGGGTGGGAATGGGGGTGCAGTAGGGTAGAGATGGGGTTGGGAGTGGGGTTGGGGTGGGGATGCAAGGCGTGGAGTAGAGATTAGGGTTAAGGGGTGGGATGGGGAGTTGGGAGTGGGAGTGGGGTAGGGAGTGGGGAGTGGGGGTGTGCAGTGGGGGTTGGCAGTGGGGGTGGGGAGTGGGGTTGGGAACCAGGGGTTGCAGTGGAGGTTGGAAGCTTGAGGTGGAAGCAGGGAGTTGGGAGTGGGGTTGTGGTAGAGTGGTGGGAGTGGGGTGGTGGAGTGGGGGTGGGGGTAGGGAATTAGAAGTGGGGTGGGAGTGGGGGTGAAGTCAGGGGTGGGGGAGGTTGGGAACAGGAGTTGGGAATGGGGTTGGGGAATAAGGGGGTGGGATCAAGGGGAGTAAGGGGTAGGAGTAAGGGGTAGGAGTGACGAGTAAGAATGTGGGACAAGAGGGAGGGGTAGCAGTGGGGGGTAGGGTTAGGTTACAAACTTCTATTTACTTCATCATCTGTATCCTGCTGGTGATGTTCTCTCTTTAAACAATTTGTAAAATAAATAAATAAATGGTCAGGTGTAAATGGTAAGATTTTAACAGAGTAATACTGAGGTATTACAAGAAAGAACTAAAAACTGTCCACTGTGTGTATCAACATTTTATAAAAGTATTTGTGAAGCTGTAAAATACTTAGATATAAACTTTTAATTCAACTCTGTAATAAAAATAATTGCAATAATGAATCTAAACAAGAAATGAACTGGGTGAAAAAAATCTACAAAATACTAAAAAATATAAAAGAAGAATTACAGTAAAACCTGAATCATTGTAATAAACATTATTAAACTTTTCGTTGTTATGACCTAAAACAAACAAGGAAGACTCGTCTAGATTTTCGCTCTGTGAATTAACTCCTTGGATCGCTTTTGGGCAAGAGGGGAGTTACTCCGACTTATTCCGTGAAAATATTCACAACTGTCCATAGAATCCGTTACAGTTTCCTTTATAGTAAGTGACTCACAAATGATTAATATTCCCATTCACCAATACTTTATTATATCAGAGAACAGTGCAGAGATAAGCTGGCCAATGAGCGATGGTCAAAGATAATACAGATTTAATACTGGATTGATAAGTACAGCTATAGTGATTTGTTTCATGTTACAGTAATAATAAACTTTATCAAATGTTATAACTACCAAAGTATTATTTTCGTGATCGATACCCTGCTGCCAGGATTATAACATCGTTTAAAAGTTCAGTAAAAATATCATGCAGATTAAAACCTAACCTAGTGTATCGTAACCTAACTTAGCCTTTCCTAAGCTAACTTAGACTATCCTAAACTAGCCTAACCTATCCTAATCACACCAAACCTAACCTATCCTAAATTTATATATCATCAACAGATTTATAGATATGTTGGAGAAATAATTATCAAAATTTGTTGTCTCTGCAAATGTATTTTTAAAAAAAGAAAATGAAATTAAAACTTTCTAGAGAACTCAATTGTGTCATGAGCGTTGCGGCTTGGTTAGGTTAGGTAACATTAGGTTAGGTTAGATAAGGTAAGGTAAGATTAGGTAAGGTGAGGTAGTGTTAGGGTTAAATACATTTTACTAATTTTGCATCAAAATAATCACGACTGAAGGTATCGGATAAAAAACCTCTGAATATAATTCTTTTTCTGAGAAAAAAATTTCTTTACCACTTATTTTTTGCCCCACTTTTTTTATTAAGTTTGATGAACTTAGATTAGGTTAGGTATTATTTAACTCTGAGTCATGGGTACTTATTGGATACTTGGCAGAATAACTTGTTATAACTTGGTCCTAACAAAGGCGGAGTCTAAGCAAAAATGTTCACTTGACCTCATATTTGGATTTCATTACTGAAGGATATTTACAGCTATACCACATTAATAAGGTCTATCTGCAAGTTTATTCAGTCATAAAAAAATATACCCTAAATGTGGACAATAAAAATCTTCTATTTTGGTACAAATTACTTGAAAAGTTGTAAGAAGACAAAAGCTGCATCTCTTCCATAAAGCGAGAAATAGAACAGCCAAGCCTCTTCTTGTCGTAAAAAAAAACTAATATTGTATTTTAGTATGTTGATGTACAAAACATTTTCTTCATTATTCTATGATAAAACAAGTCTAACAAGCATTATTAAAACATATATTATTAATTTTTTTCATGCAATCCGGAAATAGCGACTACTATATCCAGGTTGATCGTGTTGAGGTCCTGTAAGTTACAGGCTAGATTACGAGCTCACTTACGGAGTTCGATGCCAAATATTTGTTTTGAGAATCCCGATCGGAGACTGTAAGTCCAGTTACTTGGTAAACAAGTAGATACAGTGAAATAAACTGCTGTACCTAAATATTATGTAACTCAAAATATATTCCTAAAACAGCACGTTTACAGATGAAAATAAAAAAAAGCATAAATAATACAAACAAAATCAATTAATATGTTTTTTATTACAGTATTTTTAAATATCAGAAGCGTAGGTTCAGCGCTTCTTTTGTGTCTTTTTCCCGGTGAAGATGTAGTCTCCCCATGGCAGGTACTGGTCCTTTTGTACACGGCAGAAAGTGGTAGTTTCCTTCTTCTTCTTGTTGTTTTGGGTCTTGTTGTTTTGGGTCTTAGTGTGTTTTGTGGTCTGCAGTTTGTTAGATCGGGGGCCCTTCTCCTTCATCTGGCAAGGCTTCACCTCCACCTTAGTCACCTTCGATACAGTGCGCCGGAACACCATTGTGATGTACTGACACTAACAGCTCTCTCACTGAGGTCAAATCAAAATTTGACCATACAGAAAGAATTACGGTTTAATAAGGTTGGAATTTAAAGAAATTGACAACAAAATAAAGCTCTGTTTATCACTATAGTAAAGAGGGATGGTGTTTGTAAAGATGATGGATAGTGTTATAATATGTAGTGATGATGGATGGTGTTATATGTAGTGATGAAGGATGGCGTTATATTGTAGTAATGATGGATGGTGTTATATGTAGTGATGATAAGAGGGTAATATATGTAGTGATAATGGATGGTGTTATATATATATATATTGATGATGCATGATGTTATATGTAGTGATGATGGTTGGTGTTATATGTAGTGATGCTGGATGGTGTTATATGTAGTGATGATGGATAGAGTTATATGTAGTGATGATGGATGAAGTTATATGTAGTGATGATGGGTGGTGTTATATGTAGTGATGTTGGATGGTGTTATATGTAGTGATGATGGATGATATTATATGTAGTGATGATAGGATGGTTCTATATGTAGTGATGATGGATGGTGTTATATGTAGTGATGATGGATGATGTTATATGTAGTGATGATAGGTTGGTTTTATATGTAGTGATGATGGATGGTGTTATATGTAGTGATGATGGATGGAGTTATATGCAGTGATGATGGATGATGTTATATGTAGTGATGATGGTTGGTGTTATATGTAATGATGTCGGATGGTGTTATATGTCGTGATGGATGGTTCTATATGTAGTGATGGTGGATGGTGTTATATGTAGTGATGATGGATCGTGTTATATGTAGTGATGATGGATAGTATTATATGTAGTGATGATGATGGATGGTGTTATAAGTAGTGATGATGGATGTTATAGGTAGTGATGAAGGATGGTGTTAGTGAAGATTGTGAAGTGAGATGTAGTGAAGATTGTGAAGTGAGATGTAGTGAAGATTGCTGAGATAAGATCAAGTACAGTGGGTGTGAAGTGAGATGTGGTGGAAGATTGCAGAATCAGATATGGTGAAGATCAATGGAAGTCAAGGATGTGGTGAGAAGATTGTGAAGTGAGATGTAGTGAAGATTGTGAAGTGAGATGTAGTGAAGATTGTGAAGTAAAATGTAGTGAAGATTGTGAGGTGAGATGTAGTAAAGATTGTGAGGTGAGATGTGGTGAAGATTGTGAAGTGAGATTTGGTGAAGATTGTCAAGTGAGATGTGGTGAAGATTGTGAAGTGAGATATGGTGAAGATTGTGAAGTGAGATGTAGTGAAGATGTGAAGTGAGATGTAGTGAAGGTTGTGAAGTGAGATGTAGTGAAGATTGTGTAGTGAGATGTAGTGAAGATTTTGAAGTGAGAGGTAGTGAAGATTGTGAAGTGAGATGTAGTGAAGATTGTGAAGTGAGATGTAGTGAAGATTGTAAAGTGAGATGTAGTGAAGATTGTGAAGTGAGATGTAGTGAAGATTGTGAAGTGAGATGTAGTAAAGATTGTGAAGTGAGATATGGTGAAGATTGTGAAGTGAGATGGCCAGTGATTGTGGAATGGTGTGTATGTAAGTTAGTGGGGATGTGGTGAAGATTGTGGAAGTGTGGATGTGGTGAGAAGTTGAGGTGGGGATGTGTTGAGAAGTTGTGAGGTGGGATGTGGTGAAGATTTGTGAGGTGAGATGTGGTGGGGATTTTGTGAAGTGGGATGTAGTGAAGATTGTGAAGTGAGATGTAGTGAAGATTGTGAAGTGGGATGTAGTGAAGCTTGTGAAGTGAGATGTAGTGAAGATTGTGAAGTGAGATGTAATGAAGATTGTGAAGTGAGATGTAGTGAAGATTGTGAAGTGAGATGTAGTGAAGATTGTGAAGTGAGATGTAGTGAAGATTGTGAAGTGAGATGTAGTAAAGATTGTGAATTGAGAAGTAGTGAAGATTGTGAAGTGGGATGTAGTGAAGATTGTGAAGTGAGATGTAGTGAAGATTGTGAAGTGAGATGTAGTGAAGATTGTGAAGTGAGATGTAGTGAAGATTGTGAAGTGAGATGTAGTGAAGGTTGTGAAGTGAGATGTAGTGAAGATTTTGAAGTGAGATGTGGTAAAGATTGTGAAGTGAGATGTGGTGAAGATTGTGAAGTGAGATTTGGTGAAGATTGTGAAGTGAGATGTGGTGAAGATTGTGAAGTGAGATATGGTGAAGATTGTGAAGTGAGATGTAGTGAAGATGTGAAGTGAGATGTAGTGAAGATTGTGAAGTGAGATGTGGTGAAGGTTGTGAAGTGAGATGTAGTGAAGATTGTGTAGTGAGATGTAGTGAAGATTGTGAAGTGAGATGTAGTGAAGATTGTGAAGTGAGATGTAGTGAAGATTGTGAAGTGAGATGTAGTGAAGATTGTGAAGTGAAATGTAGTGAAGATTGTGAGGTGAGATGTAGTAAAGATTGTGAGGTGAACATAAGAACATAAGAACATAAGAAAGTGGGATACTGCAGGAGGCTGACTGGCCCATACAGGGCAGATCCCTTTCACACCCATCCCAGCACTTCCATGTGCCTATCCAACTTCGTCTTGAAGCTCCCTAGCGTCCCCGATCCTGCTATAGCACTCGGTAGCCTATTCCACATATCCACAACTCTATTACCAAACCAGTGCTTGCCTATATCCTTTTTCTGAATAGGAATTTCCATCTAATTTAAGCCAAAACATTCTGGATATATTTAGTGACCACTGGAAGCTGAGAACATGCTGGGTTTTACCATGGTAATCCCACTTGCCCACTGTGCCTCTGTCATGTCCCTCCCCTAACTCTGCACCGCCTCTCTAATGAATGTAAGCCTAAGCTTTTCAGTCTTTCTTCATATGGAAGGTTTCTAATATTATGGATCATTTTTGTCATTCTTCTTTGTACTCTCTCTAAAGAATCTATGTCCATTCTATAATAAGGACACCAGAACTGAACCGCATAATCCATGTGTGGCCTCACTAATGCTAGGTAAAGTTTCAAGATAACGTCAGCAGTTCTGTTACTCACAGACCTAGATATGAACCCAAGAATCCTGCTTGCCTTGTTGCGAACGCTAATACATTGTTTTCTAGGTTTCAAGTCGTTGCTAACAAATACACCTTGATTTTTTTCACAAACTGAGTTTTCTATTTCCGTGTTACCTAGTTTATACTTAACGTTTGTATTCGTCTTCCCTATCTGTAGCACCTTGCATTTATCACTATTAAAATTCATTTGCCAGTCTACTGACCACTCATGTAAGGTATCTAGATCTCTTTGAAGGTGTTCAAAGTCACTGTCTGAAATTATCACTCTCCCCATTTTGGTATCATCTGCAAATTTACTAATCCTACTAGTTATACCTAAATCAAGATCATTAATGAATATAACAAACAGCAGAGGGCCTAATACAGATCCCTGGGGAACTCCGCTTTTGACCGCACCCCAGTCTGACTTTAATCCATTTATGCTGACTCTTTGTTTCCTACCAGTTAACCATGACCTAATCCATTTTAATAATGATCCACCTATTCGATGTGCTTCTACCTTCATTATCAATCTCTCATGAGGGACTCTATCGAATGCTTTACTGAAATCTAAATAAATTATATCATGACTTATCATCTCTACACTTCAAATACTTCTGAAAAATAAACAAATTGTAGAGACAAGAAACGTCCTAGGTGAACCCGTGCACAGGAAAGAATGAATTGAATTGAATGACTTTTAAATTGGCTTCTGATTTTGTAGCAATAATTGACTCTATATATGATTGGCAGTAAAGACTAATGGGACTGTTAATTTGATGCTATTGATTTATCACCCTTTTTGAAAATCGGAACTACATTTGCAAGTTTCCAAGCTTCTGGCACTAGGCCCGATTCTAATGACTTATTAAATAAAACTGCTAATGGATTACTCAGCTCATCTCTACATTCTTTTAATATTCTAGCATATACCTCGTCTGGACCAGGCGATTTATGAGGCTTCAGTTTGTTAATTACTTTAAGCACATCATTACTAGTAATATTGATATTCATCAACATATTTTCTATATAATAGATTTATACCTTATATGAACTACCAAACTGTGCTAGGTTTTCATTTGTGAATACGGAGCGAAAATGACTATTTAATGTACTACACATTTCTAACTCATCATCAGTCATTTCTCCTGTCGTAGTTTTAAGGGGACCTATTGTATCTCTAACCTTTGATTTATACAGTTGATAAAAAGCTTTGGGGGTATATTTCGATTCGTTTGCTACCTTGATTTCCTAATTTCTCTTTGCTTTCCTAATTTCTGTTTATACCTGTCTTGTTAGGTTCTGATAGTAACCAAGTAAGTGATTTTCGCCTTTCTTAACTTTTCTGCCATAACTTTCTTTTCCCTGAAGATCTAAGAGTCTATTATTCATCCATTTTGGTTGGTTTTCCGTATCGATCTGAATTTTCTTTTAGGGATGTATTTTATTTTGGGCATTATTGATTGTCAAATAAATTGTTCATAAGTAACTCTTTCATTAAATTCAGGGTTATCCCCGTCTAAGTTGAAAACAGTTTCTGAGGTGTGGGGATTAATCTTTTTGACCATAGGGTCATCATAGGTCTCCTTAAGCTTCATGGTAACCTTCCTAAAATCCGGGATCAAGGCCGAATTTTCCTTCTTCCTGCCATCCCATATTATGTTAAAATATATGGCTTTATGATCACTGTTTCCTAGTTCGTCTCCAATCCCAACATCTTTTACTAGATTTTCATTATTACTGAGAACTAAATCGAGGATATTATTTCCTCTAGTGGGCGAGTTTATGAATTGATATAAAAAACTATCTTGTACTACTTCTAGAAAATCTTCAGATTCATTATTGCTAAGTTGATTTTTCCAATCTATGCCTGAAAAGTTGAAATCACCTAGAATACATACATACATTGATAAAAAACTGAACACGTGGTAAGATGATGCATTACTATCGTGTTCATATATCGAGATACTTTGTTACGACCTAAGTGATGGTGGGCTGTACAATGATCTAGCTTCGTGAAGAATTTAATGGAGTAACTGGAAAGAGACAAGTACTATAGGATAATAAAATGATGTGGGTTTATGGTGACCTGAAGTAACTGAATATAATTTACTGTTAATGTAGATGAAATAATAAAATTGAAAAGACAAAGAGATAAGCTGTCAATCTGATGGAAGCATTATAGGGAATTAATGATGGTCTTTGATAGCATTATATTCTCGAGTATAATTTAATGATTAGGTTTTAATGGTATGGAGATTAACTAATGTAATAATTCTTTTGTGATGAAACTTAGAGCTTAGTGAAGGACCCTGGAGGTAGAGTTATAAAGATGGCAGACATTGTTGAAATACCAGCATGCTTGGGAACGAAGCATAGGTTGACGGTGACCACAAGAGAAACAATACGAACAGGTACATGAACGTCTCTTAGCTGGCACCACTATATAAATGGCACTTGTTGTGGAACCAGTTTTATTATCTTAGAGCCCCGACTATGTTACCGAGCAGGAACATTTCAATAGGACGGAACATATTAAGTACATGTGGATGATACGAGACACAGAGGATGCCCACCAGTGAACTGAGACCAAGTTCTGTCTAGAGGAGAGGGATGAACATGAACAATTATTCACAATAGACAGGTGCGGGTGGTATTTGGCGGGACGGGGAGACTGACAGTCCTTCACCAGCCAGGAGGAAGTAAGAAAGAGGAAAAGTAATTAAAGACCTGTTCTTATTGCACAGTGTCAGGGAATGTTAGCGTGCTGGGGCTTGGTGGTGTGACCAGGCTTAACTCAGGGCCTTGCACGCCACACTCGTTATACTGTACAGGGTTTCCTCCTGATGGTTATAATGGGATTTATTTTCAAAATATATTGTAATTACGATCAATAAAGAATATAATGGTGGGGACTTGTACAGTGTTATATATACCGTACAGTGAGATGGAACCTCGAATACCTGAAGTTATTAAGTATCACGTCATGAAATACAAAGCTGTGTGTGTTTGTATTATCATAACCGTGTTAAAGCTTATAGGAGAGTTTTAGCTATAGTGAAGCTTCCATACGACATATTAATACTTAAGACAATATTACCAGCACGATAAGACAGATCCCACGTTTTGTTATCAACTCGTGAACCTTAAGAAGCTCTCAAGGCTCGACCAGGGAGTGAGATGCCGACCACCTATAAGTGTGCTGTGTTGTGCTGGGTACTAAGTATTATTATTTAAGATTACTACTGAAATAGGAATTCTTGTTTATCGAACTGGGAGGTTATCATATCCAGGGAAGGTTATAGACTGCAATTACTCGTTCTTTTTTTCTTGTTCCTCACAAATGGGTCAGTGAGTGAAACTAGGAACTCCTTCTTAGCAGGGTCAGCTGCTGATAATAATGGTTTCTGTTGCACGAAATAATGTTAGACTCTATGCAGCATTCCTTACCAGTTTGGACACAACATTTGAGGATAAATCGAGTTCAGAAAAAGTCGAAGCTCCCCTTATGTGGTGCTAGGCGGAGGACCACTGACTCTGTGTGGCGGTACAATTTAAAGGTTTAAAGCGGAATATGTTTCTGACCGGTCACGATTATGACCTCTTCTGGAGCTGTCTGATCCTCCCTCCTCACGACCATCTCCTTATTAACGAACATACATACGGCAAGCCTTCCTAAACCCCTTCCCGCACGTCGACTACAAGGGCGCGTGTCAGTTAGTCGGGCGTTCCAGAGAGAGCAAAAATCATCCCAGCTGCCTCGGGCCGTCAATCATTGCTCTGGTTTTCCTCTCAATCACTCAGCTTTCTCACCCTTGATTCGTCTGGAATAAAGAGTTGTGCTGCGGGTGTCTGATAGAAAGCTCTGGGTGGTGGAATTAACCCATATCTCTTTATCACTTTTGATTGTTGATGACTGATGGTATGTACAGTACTAGACTATTTGTTTAAAGAACTTAGTTGTTAAAGTACAGGAACTATTGGTAATTATAAACTGTAGTGATGGAGAAAATGGTATCAGGCTATCCTGTACGTCTCTTGAGCCGAGTGGTGTATAGTCAACAAGGTCTGGGTGTAGCGGGGCAACACTGTGTGAGATCTTCCAGTCTTCAGGTTTGGGTGTAGCGGGGTAACATAAGAAGAACATAAGAAAATAAGGAGTTTGCAATAGGCCGGTTGGCCTGTGCATGGCAGCTCCTGTCGAGAGTTACTACCACTCTCTCTCATCCATGAATCTATCTAGCCTCCTTTTAAAACTCTCCAGCGTTCCAGCACTTACTACAAAGTTGCTAAGCTTGTTCCACTCGCCCAACACCCTATTTGTGAACCAGTTTCTTCCTATCTCCCTCCTAAACCTAAACTTACCCAACTTAAATCCGTTGCTCCGAGTCCTATCCTGCTCGGATATTATAAGAACTTTATCTATATCCCCTTTATTGATTCCTTTCACCCACTTAAATACTTCTATCATATCTCCCCGCACTCTTCGTCTTTCTAGGGAATGCAAGTTAAGTTTCTTTAACCTATCCTGACATGGAAGGTTTCTAAGTCCCGGAATCATGTTTGTCATTCTTCGTTGCACCGACTCTAGTGAATTTATATCCATTCTATAATAAGGGCACCAGAACTGAACCGCATAATCGAGGTGCGGCCTGACTAGCGCAAGATAAGAACATAAGAATGGAGGAAACTGCAGCGGGCCTATTGGCCCATACTGGGCAGTCACGTTTACACCCAACCCCTATTGCTCATATAAGCATCCAACCTATATTTGAAGCAGTTCAGCGTATTCGAGTTAATGATGATATTTGGTAACTTGTTCCATTCATCCACTACTCTGTTTCCAAACCAGTGTTTACCTATTTCACTCCTAAATCTAAATTTGTCTAATTTAAAATCATTGTTACGAGTTCGCTCCTGGTTGGATAGTTTGAGTACCTTATTAATGTACACTTCTAGATATAAAACCCAATACTCTGTTTGCCTTATTTCGAACATTAACGCACTGTTTTCTAGGCCGTAGGTCCGGGCTTACAAGTACCCCTAGGTCTCTTTCACAAGTCGACTTCTCTAGGTTGATGTTGTTAAGGCTGTATACATTGACAGTATTTGTTCTTCCAATATTAAGTACGCTGCACTTGCTGGTGTTGAATTTCATTTGCCATTTTTCAGACCACCCCTGCAGTTTATTTAGATCCTCCTGTAGTGCATTTGCATCCTGCCCTGAATTAATCTGCCGCCCTATTTTGGTGTCATCCGCAAACTTGCCTATGTCACTGCTGATCCCAGTATCTAGATCGTTTATGTAGAATATGAACAAGAGTCGGCCTAGTACTGACCCCTGGGGAACCCCACTGGTTACACGGCCCCACTCAGATTTAACACCATCTACGCTGACCCTCTGCGTTCTATCGGCGAGCAATGATTTTATCCAATTTAAAACTTTCCCCTCGATACCATGAGCCTTAACTTTTCTCAGAAGCCTCTGATGCGGTACTCTGTCAAATGCGGTATTCTGTCAAATGTAACAATGTGTGAGATCTTCCAGTCTTCAGGTCTGGGCGTGTAGCGGGGTAACACTGTGTGAGATCTTCCAGTCTTCAGGTCTGGGCGTGTAGCGGGGTAACACTGTGTGAGATCTTCCAGTCTTCAGGTCTGGGCGTGTAGCGGAGTAACACTGTGGCCAGATCTTCCAGTCTTCAGGTCTGGGCGTGTAGCAGGGTAACGCATGTGAGATCTTCCCGATCTTCAGGTCTGGGCGATGTAGCGGAGTAACACTGTGTGAGATCTTCCAGTCTTCAGGTCTGGGCGTGTGAGGTAACACTGTGTGAGATCTTCAGTCTTCAGGTCTGGGCATGTGGCAGGGTATACTGTGTGAGATCTTCCAGTCTTCAGGTCTGGGCGTGTAGCGGAGTAACACTGTGTGAGATCTTCCAGTCTTCAGGTCTGGGCGTATAGCGGAGTAACACTGTGTGAGATCTTCCAGTCTTCAGGTCTGGGCGTGTAGCGAGGTAACACTGTGTGAGATCTTCCAGTCTTCAGGTCTGGGCGTGTAGCGGAGTAACACTGTGTGAGATCTTCCAGTCTTCAAGTTATTATCATACAGGCGGAGTCCTCACCTTCTGACGCAAAATTTTTATACCCAACACCTGCTATTTATAAGGTGTGGTGCTGATAGGCTTCCTCTTTTGCGCTACAGCAACTGTTTGATAGACGTGAACCAATTGCGGCTGAGCATGATATTACTAACAAAATTAAAGATTAGACTATATTATCTCGTCAAATAACTGCAATGCTAAGAGTATAAAAAGTGGCAAGTGTGGCGGAGGAATTATTTTTACGGACACATTCACTTACATGGGTTACACATTATACCGGAAGAGATGATCGTGTCACGTATCAGTTAGTCTGGGAAACTTTTACTGAGACAAGACAATATAATATAATATATTCCTTTAGTGTAAATGTCACGTTTGGATCTTTTTAAGCTTGTTTCTCCTTGTATTGTGAAGCACTTTGGTGAGATTATTATTATTATTATTATTATTATTATTATTATTATTATTATTATTATTATTATTATTATTATTATTATTATTATTATACGAGTTACAGTTTTAAGGAAATATGACACCAACATTACACACTCCTTGGTTAATATCTGACCCCACTCAGTATGTATATAAGACCCACGTCCTTATCAATCTTTGTAAAGCTCGGTGTTCAATGCCGAAGGCCCTCAAGAGTACCATTTGTTTTACGCTGGTCCTGGTATGGATGTCCCTATGTTATCATCGCCCTAAAGAGGCTCAGGCAAGATAAGAAATTGTTTAACATACTAAACTACTCGACCTCTCACAGCGCTCCCACAAACCTCATGTTTTTGTTGAAATAATTGGGGAAAAATAATGCAACGTGTACAACAGTGTCGACAGAGACGATAAATATACTGTATACAATAACTTTACAGGTCAGGCGATTTCATTTTCTCCTCTGAACAGTTATAATGCAGACGTTTTCACTTTTGGGGTCACGGCACCTGGGGGCTCACGGCACCTGGGGGTCACGACATCTGGGGTCACGACATCCTTGGGGTCCAGCTCCTAGACACTGTTGAGACCTGCAGGAAGACTTCTCATTATAACAACAGACTAACTACATTAATAAACCAATTTGTTACCGAGAGGATCTCCTAATGAAGTGTTTGTGTCAGTGATCTTCCAACGTTTCCTGTGACCAAATATTATATTTATTATAAGTAGAACAAAGTAAAAAACTAAATTGTTATTTATTACGAATGCTCAAAGACTTTTCGATCATCATGTATATGTACAGTACACCCACCCAAAAAATGCCCTGCAGTCCTCTCTCTCAACCATGAACCCCGAGACTCATGAACCTGTGAATCCGAGACATCACACATTGTTGGGTCCATAGAAGTCTCGGATTCATGGGTTCACGAGTCTCAGGGTTCATGGTTGGGAGGGAGAACTGACAGGATTGTTTTTGAGTGACTATACCTTTGTGACAGGGAAGGAGCAACGCACGTCACGAGTCATCTTAAGCACCATCACAAAAGTAATAGGTTTTATCACAATAAAATTCACCTACTGGATTATACCATTACTTTCAGACAAAGAAAAAAAACTTTAATTGGGAAATCCTGGAAGAGTCATTCACCCGACGACGTTTTGTTTTACATCGTCTTTACATTTGACATTTTAACCCTTAGTGGTTGGCAGCCATGAGGACTATAAGCCTGAGGAGCTGTAGGTAGTGGTTGGAGTGTTGAGGCGTGAGAGCGGTGGGGGCTGAGTAGGTAAACACGCCTGGTACCGTTTAATCAAGTTGGTCTTTTCTCTTAGCGAGGCGACCTAACGGGAGGACCTACTCATCACTGTTATTATGGTGTACTGTACTGTTTATCGTATTGTATATCAGAACGGACGCTGCCATAACTCACGCTGCCATACCGGACGCTGCCATAACGGACGCTACCATAACGAACGCTGCTATAACTTACGCTCCCATAACTCACGCTGCCATAACGGACGCTGCCATAACTCACCCTGCCATAAATCACGCTACCATAACGGACGCAGCCATAACTCACTCTGCCATAACGGACTTTGCCATAAAGGACATATCTCTGTGGTCTGGTGCCAGGAATTCCAGTGAAAATGACCAATATTTTGTCCTTTTTATTTTGCACTATCCATCTTCAATAAGTGTAGTTCTCAAATGTCAGGTGAAGATTAGGCACCCCCAGCATATTTTCACCTGATAATTAAACTCCCCCATACTAGTTGGAGGGGTTAGGTTAGATTAGGTTGATTTAGGTAGGTTAGATTATGTTATGTAAGGTTGTGGTAGGTTAGAAGTATGTTAGATTGGCGTTAGGTTAGGTTAGTGTTAGGTTAGGTTGTGGTAGGTTAGGAGTATGTTAGATTGGCGTTAGGTAAGGTTAGATTAGTTTATGATAGATTGGGTTAACTTGTTAGCTTAGGTTAGGTTAGGTTAGTGTTAGGTTAGGTTAGGTTAGTATTAGATCTGTTTAGCATTTGGTTAGGGAGGTAATGTTAAGTTTTGTTTGGTATGGTAGGCGGGGTTGGATGGACAAGGGATAGTGCACCAACCTTTTCTAGTCCACCCGCACCTCCCTACTAAATTTCAGCTCTCTATTTTCAAAACTGTGGAAATGTAGTGTGTGTGTGTGTGTGTGTGTGTGTGTGTGTGTCACGGTAAATAGAGACAAGGTTGGGCGGGGCGGGGCGGGGCAGGGTGGGGCATGTTTTTGGTCTAGTTTTATTAACACGTGGGTTGAGTGCAGGGATACACGTTCCTCACATTAGGTCACTATATAAATAACTATATCAAGAAGAAGAAATTTTGTGAAGTTGTAAGAAAGGAAAAAATAAATAAAATATAATGGCATATATCAACTAGTTTATGAAGGTAAAGTCGTCTTGCCCGCGGCTGTGTGAGGGAGTGTTAGAGGACTACAAACTGCAACAACCACTGGTAAACACTATCACTTATGCCATATTATTATTATATATGTACAATAGAGAATATATAAAAAATGTGCTTCATACTTAATGACAAGGTTAATCCCGGGCATTAGGAACCTTGAGTACAGAGACAGGTTAAAGCATCTTAATTTGCACTCCCTCGAGAGACGTAGAGTGAGAGGCGATATGATAGAGGTGTATAAATGGAAGTCAGGGCTGAACAAAGGGGACATTACAAAGGTACTCAAACTATTCAACCAGGAGCGAACTCGTAACACTGGTTTTAAATTAGACAAATTTAGATTTAGGCGCGAAATAGGTAAACACTGGTTTGGTAACAGAGTAGTGGATGAATGGAACAAGTTACCAAATATCATCATTAACTCGAATACACTGGATAGCTTCAATCATAGGTTGGATGGATATATGAGCAATAGGGGTTGGGTGTAAATGGGACTGCCCAGTATGGGCCAATAGGCCCGCTGCAGTTTCCTCCATTCTTATGTTGGTATGTTCTTATGTATTGTAGGGAATTATAGCGAGGTACTGACCACCCCTGCTGACCTTCCCTACTGACCAGACAATGGATCAAGGACGTCCAGATACTAACACTGAGTAGTTACTAAGTCGTGTCTGTCAGAGTAGCAGCGACACAACAGCTTACATGACGCTCATTTTATTTCACCTTTTCACCTGATAATTAAACACCTAAACTAATCCCCCTCCCCCCGGGTAGAATCAGGGTGTTTAATACTGAAGCAATATAAACTGGGATGCCTAATCTTCATGTAATATGCCTTAGCTGAAGGGTAAGAACTGTTTAGAATCATCTGATTACACTTCCAGACCACAGACTTATGTAGCTCCAGTGAAATTACTGTGTTAATTTACTCGCTTGAGATTGCTAAATACTCTACCTTGTGGACGATGGCTCTTCCGCCTCAACACTGCACCAGGCTGTGTAGAGATCATAGGTATATAGCTCAGGAGCTGACCAGAGTGACCACGTACTGCCTGCTTTCACCTTAGTCACGATAATGTGTTAAGCTTCCCAGTCCTCCCATTGAGCTGTGGTATCTAGTGAGCTACTGTCTAAAATTATTTGACCAACAGCAACATCTGTCGAACTCCAGTCTAATTACTAATAGAGAAGTGACATGTAGTGAGTTCCAGTCAAATTACTAGATCAAATGCGAGATCCACGAGGTCCAGTTAAACCACTAGCTCAATGTACATGAGACGTCAGACAACTTTGGCCACTGTGAGAGGAGGTGACGAGAAACTCCTTCCGGCTCATGCACTGGTGTGGACGTGGGGTTACATTCTCTTTTCCTTGATAAGTGACCGAAATTGGTGTTTCTTGGTGTTGTATTAACTAAAAGAATTACAGAATACAGAAAAAAAGGATACCCGATTATGTATGCATACTATGAGAAGAATCCGTCAACACACAGATAACCCGCTGGAGCTAACCGACAACTGCTTGTACAGTGAGAAAATAAAGTATCTTCCCGGGGTTTTGCCGAATACATCTCAGAAATGACTAGCCATTCGGCACACGCACACGTGGAGCCCATAAACAGTTGGCAGGCCTGTGGAATCTTGGAAAGGGTCACCAGCAACACCATTCACCGTGTTGGTTGGTCAGGTTTCATTATACAGTACTTCGGCCAAAGCTGTAACTTGTATTGTTTTAATTAGTACTGTGACATTTTTATTGTTTTGATGTTTGTTAATTTGTTATTCATTATTCATAGTGTTGTGAACAATTAAAACCCGCCTAGGTAGTGTAGTGGTAGTGCTTGTATTGTATCATATAAAGGCTGAGTAAGATATACCGTTCGATATAAATAATATATATTTAATGCACAAACTTGCACAATAAATCTAGAAATATTAGTGTTAAATCTTGAGGTAAAATAATGCCTTGATGAAATAAAAGAGTAATCACAGTTAAAAACATTCATATGAATGATTTGGAAGAACCAGCTGGAGACAGACTCGTAGGTCTACTCACAGCTCTGCACTGGCAGCTGGAGACAGACTCGTAGGTCTACTCACAGCTCTGCACTGGCAGCTGGAGACAGACTCATAGGTCTACTCACAGCTTTGCACTGGCAGTTGGAGACAGACTCGTAGGTCTACTCACAGCTCAACACTGTCAGCTGGAGACAGACTCGTAGGTCTACTCACAGCTCAACACTGTCAGGAACACACTGATAAGGGCCACACGAAAGACTCGCACTGGGCGACTTCTCTCGTCTCGTGACTCAACTCACTAAACAGCCAAAAACTGTCGGCTTTTGTCACCAGTCGGAGACAATCTGAAGATTTTTCACTCGACTTTGTAACACTTTCAGCACACAGGATCACCGTTGGTCTTGGGTAAGGACTCAGGTCTTTTGCGTTGTGGTCTTGCCACTCACGCTCACCGAGGATGGTCTTGAGGCAGCAACACAATTTCGCCGAGGGCTGTAACTGCGCCGGCTTCCACGTCCACTTAGCATTGTCTTGAGACTAATGATCCGTGGAGCGTCGCCCATCACTGAGTTGACACAGCTTGCTGCAGGCACTGACTGACCAGCAACGGAACCCAGTCAGGGTGCCGGGTTCTCTGCCGGGCCTCGACCTTGAGGGCAATTGCTCAGTGATACTTGGATTAGAACAGTTCCTCCACTGTCTTATCTGCAGATGATGGGCGGAGCTGGGAAGATGGGGCTGTTGGGGTTGCTGAAGGGATCCACATTGATGAAGTTGCCAATGATGTTACACCTGCTAACAGGGCGTTTCCTCACTCCTCTTTGGAAGTGTCTGGCTTCTTTACAGGAAGGACAGAGAGCATGACAGTTTCTTTTCCTGCAGCAGCTGGGGAACGATGGGCACGGCACCAGGGCATCACATACAGTGGCTAGAGCGACGAAGGTCACCAACAGCAGCAGGAGAACACGAACGCTAACCATCTTGGTGATCTCTAGAAGGTACATAAAGAATGTTAAATCCTTGCAACAAATATTCGGATATTTAATATATATATATATATATATATATATATATATATATATATATATATATATATATATATATATATATATTTATTTATTTATTTATTTATTTGTTTATTTAATTGTGCAAATTATGCAATTCCTTTATTGAAAAGAGTAAGAAAGAAAATGTCAAAATTAAGGAGGGAAATACCAATGGAGCTGAAATACGGCTTAATTCCGATCAGTGTGGCTGTGAGTGTGTGAGGACGGCTTGGCTGCCCAGCCTTATATACTCGTGCATCATTGCCTAATATTCTGGGACAACCTCGCACACTCTTCCTTCTGTCTCGTGTGTTGCGTAACTCTTATGTGTATACACCGTGTACTGTGTGTGTGTTGGTTGTTAGAAATACTCCAGATTATTTTTTTTTAATTTAGTGTGTATAAATAAAATAATATATAAAGATCGTTCAAAACATCTTTGTGTCCAAAAAATTATTTACTTACAAAACCTGGCTTGATGAATGTTTTGTTATAAGAAATAATTTGGATTACCTGATGACTAACCACCCTAACGCTAATCTAACCAAACACAAGCTAACCTAACCTAACCTAACCTCGGGAGACTTAAAGATACTGACCAAAGAGATAAACACGTACGAGAATATTGCCATGTCAAAATATAAACACCCATCAATGAACATCTTTCTCGCTCAACCAAATCAAAATATCACTGGATTTTACACATAGACGAACATCTAACATGGGATGAGTTGATGTGGAGTTGATGAGTGATTGGTTTAACAGGGATGGGTAGGTTGATGTGGGAATGGAGTGGTATAATATGTAACTTGACGTGGGGTTAGGTTAGGTAGTTGGTTGCTTTGGCGTTGATATTTATGGAGTTAAGGGAAGTGAGATGTTATAAAAAATTCTCCTTTCGGATCACTTGCATATTAGGCACCCCAGTTTATTTCCATTATGTATTAGCCACCCGAGCGCTAACCTAACCTACTCTAGCACTAACCTAACCTAATCTAATCTAACCTAACCTACTCTAGCACTAACCTAATCTAACCTAACCTAATCCTTAAGCTAGAGTTAGGGTGGTTAATCTTCAAGTGAAATAAGCTGGAGTGTCTAATCTTCAGGTGGTCTCACTTTCCTTATAATTTGCAATACTGTTAAAATAAAGTACATTGATTTCTAAGTGTACTGGACATAATTATTACAGGAAAAGGAAATTCTTTGTTTACCTCTGTGCTGCTGATGTACGATAACTACGATAACCTTACTCGGAGAATATTAATGACTAGATTTAAACAATAGTTTCTCGTTCTTGTACGACCTCCTGCTGCTACTCACAATATACAGTAGTGTTACCTCATCATTTATTATTATTATTATTTATATTATTGTTATTATTATTATTATTATTATTATTATTATTATTATTATTATTATTTATATTATTGTTATTATTATTATTATTATTATTATTATTATTATTATTATTATTATTTATATTATTGTTATTATTATTATTATTATTATTATTATTATTATTATTATTATTATTATTATTATTATTGTTTTACTTGTGATGTTTGAATTGAGGTATTGATCGTTCTTGTTGTTAATTATTAAACATCTAACACAGAAAATAATATTCGATCTTACAAACTTCTCATAGTGGTGGATGAGTAATGTATGATCTGTGACTTATCCCAGGCTTGCGAGAGTCACCTTCAGAAATATATGATGACAGTAAGCAGTGGTAGGTTCATTGTACACCGTCCCTCCATATCCACTGTCTACTATGTCATACCATGAACATTATACACCCCTTATGTCATGCCATGAGCGAAATATAAATCAAAAGCTAGAAAATTTTTTTTTAAGGCCTCATATGTCGCTCGGACAAGGATGTAAACAACTACCAACTTCAGAGTACATCACTGCTCTCTCGTTCACTTCTCGCTCCGCCCGGTACTTGAAGAGTGGCGGCGGTGTACAGTAAAGACAAGATTCCCGGGCCGGTGGAAGTTGTTTGGACATACTTCCTAGCCCCCATTAGTTCCTGTTCACCTAGCAGTAAAGTAGGTACCTGGTGTAAATCGAAAGTTGCGAATTCGTATTCTTTTGACAATTTGTTGGAGCTTCCAATAACTTGATGATATAAACCATTGACTCTTCAGGCTTCTACGCCCTTGACTCTTCAGACTTCTACGCCCTTAACTCATGACACATAAAGGCAAGCATGAACTTAGCATGCTTCCCTGTTGGGCACTGTAAACGCTTCTGCGCTTCACCTTACACAAGGATGTAGGGGGGTGCCCAATAAATGATAAAAAAAAAGTAAAGACAGCACAGTACTTCAGTCTCCCAGGGAAACATTTTAACACCGACGGTTAGGATTCTGAGTGTGAGGAGTCGTAGTTGTTGTCAGTCGAATATATCATAGTTTCAAAATATCGCTAATAGATAATGAGGAAGGGATATTTATAGAGAAACAAACTTCAAGTCTCTATATCGCCTATATCAAGAGTTAGTGTAGTGATACTTTGTGCGGCTTTGACCTCTGCCTGCTCTAAGCCAATAGGAATGACCTTCAGGTATCTGTTATTAGGAACTTGTATATAAATAAACCAAGAAATGAAAGGCCGTTCTAGGCTGGTATTTAGTGAAATTGCCCATAAGTCGGACCAGTTAGGTTTAAGTTAGATTGGTTGTTTAAGTCGAATTAGGTTTAGTTGGGTTAAGTTAGCGTAAGGGGTGCTTTTAATCATTAGGTGAAATATGGTGTCTAATCTTCAGGTTGTCCCAGTTTAATCGTGCATCTCGGAAGTTCCATAAAGATGATACATTAGGAAGCCTTTACCAATATCAACTTACACTTGATTGCCTTGTGCATGATATAAGACAGGTTTGCTGGCCGCCTGACCCCACCAAGGCCTCCCCAACCCGTCTAGTCGCCCACCATCACCATGAATACACTTGATCCTGAAATAACACCGGTATTGGTAGCTTTTAATCTTACGAGTTAACACAGTACTAATTATAATCGGATAATAAACAAAAACAAATATGATAATGCTAAGTCATGAACCCAAAAAACGACTTGATATGGACTGTACATTTAATTATTCTGTTCTCGTTGTTGAATGTGTGTAAATAGGAACCGAGGATATCACTTGTCGCAGCAGGAAGAGTAAGTCCTACCCGTCTTCCTGCCCCCGAGTGAGGTTCCCCCACACGTATACAACCCACCCGCCCCGCCGCCACCCACCTCTACACTGCCCTGCTTCCTCTTGGGCTGGGCTTCTATCGAACTTCTCCCCGAACCAATGACGGAAAGAAAGTCATTACAGTACAAAAATAACATACTCTCTTAGCTGTCAAAGGTCACTTGTTAGACAATACATTGTCAGCTGTTCATAATATCAACACAATGTTTTGCTTGTGAGGAAATAATGAGATATGAAGTAGCCAGCACCGGATTTTACTGGCTTTTGTGTGCTTACCATCCGCCTCACCACCGCTTTTTGTCTTATATATAAACAATGGGTATTCTTGTGAGTTTTATGCGATCATAAGAACATAAGAAAATAAGGAGTCTGCAATAGGCCGGTTGGCCTGTGCATGGCAGCTCCTGTCGAGAGTTTTCTACCACTCTCTATCATCCATGAATCTATCTAGCCTCCTTTTGAAACTTTCCAGAGTTCCCGCACTTACTACAAAGTTGCTAAGCTTGTTCCACTCGTCCACCACCCTATTTGTGAACCAGTTTCTTCCTATCTCCTCCTAAACCTAAACTTATCCAACTTGAATCCGTTGCTCCGAGTCCTATCCTGCTCGGATATTATAAGAACTTTATCTATATCCCCTTTATTGATTCCTTTCACCCACTTAAATACTTCTATCATATCTCCCCGCACTCTTCGTCTTTCTAGGGAATGCAAGTTAAGTTTCTTTAACCTATCCTGATATGGAAGGTTTCTAAGTCCCGGAATCATTTTTGTCATTCTTCGCTGCACCGACTCTAGTGAATTTATATCCATTCTATAATAAGGGCACCAGAACTGAACCGCATAATCGAGGTGCGGCCTGACTAGCTCAAATATAGTTGCAATAAGACCTCTGCACTCTTGTTACTTACACTTCTAGATATAAAACCCAATACTCTGTTTGCCATATTTCGAACATTAACGCACTGTTTTCTAGGCCGTAGGTCCGGGCTTACAAGTACCCCGAGGTCTCTTTCACAAGTCGACTTCTCTAGGTTGATGTTGTTAAGGCTGTATACATTATAAGTATTTGTTCTTCCAATATTAAGTACGCTGCACTTGCTGGCGTTGAATTTCATTTGCCATTTTTCAGACCACCCCTGCAGTTTATTTAGATCCTCCTGTAATGCATTTGCATCATAACGAAGAATATTTTCCAGTAACAGTACATCTCAAGGTAGCTATATAGATTTTAAGGCTGCATTTCTAATCTGTTATATACTCCCGGGGGAGGGGGGTGTAGGGTGTTATCATATGCGTCTGTTTGTCAGTCTGCACAGTTCAAACTAACGCTGATAAAAGAGTAAAGATATTTCCTGTGGCTGCAGGCGTGTCCACGTGTCTTAACCTGTACAGTAATTTTACATATTTTTTTTTTCCTCGAGTATAACCAAGAGTTTGTTTTTAAAGAAAGCTTTATTACTGCTCATGCTTGACCTATTCTTGTTTTAACTTCTTTTTGATATCTACTGTACCTTTATATCATCTATGTAACACAGTACACACGCTCTTTATGACGTGTTATAAGCTTACTTAACACAGTACAGACCATGCGTCGCTATGTAAACCATGTGGAATAGTGCCCACCATCACTACACACTCTTTACACAGATCCTCTATATAACATCACTAATATATACACACCAGGTGACGTCAACACTATAATTAATATTTGTGCATTGGTCAGACGTGTGGGCCCAGCACAAGAGGTTAGGTTAACTTTTGGAAGCGTTAAGGTCAAAACGTAAATGTCGAGGCCGAAATTTTGTAAATCAGTACATTTTGGTACTGAGACATCTGGTGCACACTTTTGTCCCTTCTGCATTTACCAACTGAGCGGGCTGAAGCTATTGTCAAAAAGAGAAGAAAAACGTGTAAATTGTGATGACAGGTATTGCATTTCTTCTTCTTGTTGGCCTTGAAAGGTTAGGTGGGAGGTGAGGTTTGCGGTACTGATGCTGCCACCAACACTCCTCCAGGAAGAGATTATAGGCTATAACTGGTGCAATTTCCTGACTTGACCACCACATTGTCACGTAGAATAACGTCCTATAGTGACACACCATGA
>NW_024735503.1:4887327-5018010 GCF_018991925.1 Homarus americanus | reverse complement strand
CACGGAAGAGGAGGTACTGGTGACACGGAAGAGAGGAGGTGCTGGTGACACGGAAGGGAGGTACTGGTGACACGGAAGAGGGAGGTACTGGTGACACAGAAGAGGAGTACTGGTGACACGGGAGAGGGGGAGTACTGGTGACACGGAAGAGGAGGTACTGGTGACACGGAAGAGGAGGTACTGGTGACACGGAAGGAGGTACTGGTGACACAGAAGAGAGGGAGAGTCTGGTGACACAGAAGGAGGTACTGGTGACACGGGAGAGGAGTACTGGTGACACGTAGAGGGTACTGGTGACACGGAAGGAGGAGGTACTGGTGACACAGAAGAGGTGCACTGGTGACACGGAAGAGAGGAGGACTGGTGACAGAAGAGGAGGTACTGGTGACACGGGAGAGAGTGCTGGTGACACGGAAGAGGAGGTTACTGGTGACACGGAGAGAGTACTGGTGACACAGAAGAGGAGTACTGGTGACACGGAGGGGAGGTACTGGTGACACGGAAGAGGAGGTACTGGTGACACAGAGAGGAGGTACTGGTGACACGGAAGAGTACTGGTGACACAGAAGGGAGGAGTACTGGTGACACGGAAGAGGAGGTACTGGTGACACGGAAGGAGGTTACTGGTGACACGTGGAGGAGGATACTGGTGACACGGAAGAGTGCTGGTGACACGTAGGGAGGAGTTACTGGTGACACGGAAGAGGAGGTTACTGGTGACACGGAAGAGGAGGTACTGGTGACACGGAAGAGAGAGTGGTACTGGTGACACAGAAGAGGGTTATGGTGACACAGAAGAGATGGTACTGGTGACACAGAAGAGGAGTACTGGTGACACAGAAGAGGAGTACTGGTGACACAGAGAGGAGGTACTGGTGACACGGAAGAGGAGTACTGGTGACACGGAAGAGATGGTACTGGTGACACAGAAGAGGAGGTTACTGGTGACACAGAAAGAGATGGTACTGGTGACACAGAAGAGGAGGTACTGGTGACACGGAAGAGGAGTACTGGTGACACAGAAGAGGAGGTACTGAGTGACACGGAAGAGAATTATAGTGACAGGAAGAGATGGTACTGGTGACACAGAGGGAGGTACTGGTGACACGGAAGAGATGGTACTGGTGACAGGAAGGAGTACTGGTGACACAGAAGAGGAGTACTGTGTGACACGGAAGAGGAGGTACTGGTGACACGGAAGGAGGTACTGGTGACACAGAAGAGGAGGTACTGGTGACACAGAAGAGGTACTGGTGACCAGAGGGTGCTGGTGACACAGAGAGGAGTCTGGTGACACGGAAGAGGAGGTACTGGTGACAGGAAGGAGGTACTGGTGACACGGAAGAGGAGGTACTGGTGACACGGAAGAGGGGGTAACAAGACACGGAAGAGGAGGTACTGGTGACACGTAAGAGGTGGTACTCAAGACAAGGAGAGGTACTGGGACACGGAAGAGGAAGATATGTAAGAGGGGAGGTACTGTGACAGAAGAGGAGGTACTGGTGACACGTAAAGAGGTGTTACTGGACACGAAGAGGGAGGTACTGGTGACACGTAAGAGGGAGGTACTGGGACACGTAAGAGGAGGCACTGGTGAAACAGGAGGTACTGAGACACAAGAGGGAGGTACTGGACACGGAAGAGGAGGAGTGACACGTAAGAGAGGTACTGGTGACACGGAAGAGGTGGTACTGGTGACACGAAGAGGAGTACTGGACACGGAAGAGGAGGTACTGGTGACACAGAAGAGGAGGTAACAGACAAGAGGTGGTACTGGTGACACGTAAGAGGAGGTACTGGTGACACAGAAGAGGGGAACTGGTGACACGGAAGAGGAGGTACTGGTGACAATGGGAAGAGGAGGTACTGGAGACACGGAAGAGGAGGTACTGGAGACACGGAAGAGGAGGTACTGGTGACACGTAAGAGGAGGTACTGGTGACACAGAAGGAGGAGGTACTGGTGACACGTAAGAGGAACAGACACGGAAGAGGAGGTACTGGTGACACGGAGGAGGTACAGACACGGAAGAGGAGGTACTGGTGACACGTGAAGAGGTACTGGTGACACGGGAAGAGGAGGTACTGGTGACACGGAAGAGAGGTACTGGTGGACACGTAAGAGGAGGTACTGGTGACACAGAAGAGAGGTACTGGTGACACGGAAGAGGGGGTACTGACACGGAAGAGGAGGTACTGGTGACACGGAAGAGGGGGTACGAGACACAGAAGAGAGGTACTAGACACGGAAGAGGAGGTACTGGTGACATGGAAGAGGAGGAAACTGGTGACACGGAAGAGGGGGTACTGGTGACACGGGAAGAGGAGGGACTGGTGACACGGAAGAGGGGGACTGGTGACAGGAAGAGAGAACAGTGGAAGAGGAGGAAGCAGACACAGGAGGGAGGTACTGGTGACACGGAAGAGGATATACAGACACGGAAGAGAGGTACTGGTATGGGAAGAGGAGGGACTGGTGACACGGAAGAGGAGGTACTGGTGACACGGAAGAGAGAGGACTGGTGACACGGAAGAGGGACTGGGGACACGGAAGAGGAGGTACTGACACGGAAGAGGAGGCTGGTGACACGGAAGAGGAGGTACAGACACGGAAGAGGAGGGATCTGGACACGGAAGAGGGGGTACTGGTGACACGGAAGAGGAGGTACTGGTGACACGGAAGAGAGGGACTGGTGACACGGAAGAGAGGTACTGGGGACACGGAAGAGATGGTACTGGTGACACAGAAGAGGAGTGTACTGGTGACACGAAGAGGAGGTACTGGTACACGGGAAGAGGAGGTACTGGTGACACGGAAGAGAGGAACTGCTGGCACGGAAGAGGGGGTATTGGTGACGAAGAGAGGACTGGTGACACGGAAGAGGAGGGACTGTGACACGTGGAAGAGGGGTACTTGGTGACACGGAAGAGGGGTACTGGTGACACGGAAGAGGAGGTACTGGACACGGGAAGAGGAGGGACTGGTGACACGAAGAGGGGGGTACAGACACGGAAGAGGGGTTACTGGTGACACGAAGAGGAGGTACTGGTGACACGGAAGAGGAGGAACTGGTGAAATGGAAGAGGAGGGGTACTGGTGACATGGGAAGAGGAGGGACTGGTGACACGAAGAGAGGGACTGGTGACACGGAAGAGGGGTACTGGTGACACGAAGAGGGGGGGGACAGACACGGAAGGGAGGTACTGGTGACATGGAAGAGGTGGATGACATGGAAGAGGGGTACTGGTGATGAGGAAGAGGGGGCCTAGTACACGGAAGAGGAGGTACAGGACACGGAAGAGGGGATTGTGACACGGAAGAGAATGCGGACACGGGAAGAGGGGGGGACTGGACACAGAAGAGGAGGTACTGGGGACACGGAAGAGGGGAGGACTGGTGACACGGAAGAGGAGGTACTGGTGACACGGAAGAGGAGGTACCTGGTGACACAGGAGGAGTGCTGGTGACACGGAAGAGGAGGTACTGGTGACACAGAGAAGAGGAGGTTACTGGTGACACGGAAGGAGGAGTACTGGTGACACAGAGGAGGTGCTAGTGACACAGAGGAGGTTACTGGTGACACGAAAGAGGGTACTGGTGACACGGAAGAGGAGGTACTGGTGACACGGAAGAGAGAACTAGTGACACAGGAAGAGAGTACTGGTGACACGGAAGAGGAGGTACTGAGTGACACGGAAGAGGAGTACTAGTGACACGGAAGAGGAGTGCTGGTGACACGGAAGAGGAGGTGCTGGTGACACGGAAGAGGAGGTTACTGGTGACACGGAGAGGAGGTACTGGTGACACGGAAGAGATGGTACTGGTGACACGGAAGAGGAGGTACTGGTGACACGGAAGAGGGGGTACTGGTGACACGGAAGGAGGAGGTACTGGTGACACGGAAGAGGGAACTGGTGACACGGAAGAGAGGGAGTGCCTGGTGACACGGAAGAGGAGGTACTGGTGACACGGAAGAGGAGTACTGAGTGACACGGAAGGAGGTACTGGTGATACGGAAGAGGAGGTTACTGGTGACACGGAAGGAGGTACTGGTGACACGAAGAGGAGGTGTGGTGACACGGAAGAGGAGGTACTGGTGACACGTAAGGAGGAGGATACTGGTGACACGGAAGAGATGGTACTGGTGACACAGAAGAGGAGTACTGGTGACACAGGAAGAGGTGGTTCTGGTGACACGGAAGAGGAGATGCTAATTGACACGGAAGAGGGAGGGGTACTGGTGACACGGAAGAGGAGGTTACTGGTGACACGTAAGAGGGGGCACTGGTGACACGGAAGAGATAGTGCCTGGTGACACGGAAAGGGAGGTGGTTACTGGTGACATGGAAGAGGTACTAGTGACACGGAAGAGGAGGTTACTGGTGACAGGAAGAGGGAACTGGTGACACGGAAGAGGAGGTACTGGTGACACTGAAGAGGAGGTACTGGTGACACGGAAGAGGTGGTTACTGGTGACACGGAAGAGGTGGTTGGTGACACGGAAGAGATAGTACTGGTGACACGTAAGAGGAGGTACTGGTGACACGTGGAGGAAGATTACTGGTAACACGTGGAGGAGTGGCATTGACACGTAAGAGGAGGTACTGGTGACACATGGAGAGGAGTGCTGGTAACACGTAGAGGAGGTACTGTAGACACGTAAGAGGAGGTTACTGGTGACACGTAGAGGAGGTACTGGTGACACATGGAGGGGTACTGGTGACACATGGAGGAGTGCTGGTGACGGAAGAGGAGGTTACTGGTGACACGTAAGAGGAGGTACTGGTGACACGTAAGAGGTACTGGTGACACGTAAGAGGTACTGGTGACACGGAAAGGAGGTACTGGTGACACGGAAGAGGAGGTACTGGTAACACGAACCGGTACGAATAACGATTGAGTACAGAATGAACAGGAATGGTACCCTGTATCACTGGTCACAACACAACTACCTACAGACACGGTTGAAACTCTGAATTATTTTACTCTACTTTAACAAGACTTAGTTTATCTTATCCTACAGTAATTATACTTACATACATATCATAATCTCTCTCTCTATATAGTAAAAACTGTATAAGAATTTAATTGTTATAATCTTTACCACAGAGCAAAAGCAATGTATCGAACTATATACATGGCTTAATATAGAGTCTCCTGACGTTCTTGGTGTGTGTGTTAGGTTAGATGGATTAGATTAGGTTGGTTAGGATAGAGTTAGGATAGGTTAGATTAGGTTAGGTTAGGTTGGGTTAGGATAGGTTAGGTTGGATGGGTTGGGTTAGGTTGGGTTGGGATGGGTTAGATTAGGTTAGGTATCAAGCAACCAATACACTAGTTTATATTAGTTAGCGAGGGTAGTGGGGATTGAGGTTAGGGAGAAGGAAGTTATTTTGAGGAAGGAAAATAAGGGGAAGGAGGAGGAGGAGGAAGAGGGGGGGGAGGGAGGAAGAGGGGGAGGAGGAAGAGGGAACCAATAATAATGATGAAACAGGAAAGAAATCGTTGTTCAAGGAGGAAAACGAGAAAAGAGTGAAAAATAGAGAAAAAAAGTTGAGGAGATAATCAAGGAATGATGGTGGAGGAGGAGGAAGGGTGGGGAGGAGAGGGGAAGCGGATGTGGTTAGGTTAAGTCTACACCACACTGTGAGATTAGAAGGTCAGGGAAAATACTTGTGTGGTGATAATAATAATATAATAATAATAATAATTACAATCGATTATTATTATTATTATTAATATTATTATTACAATATTGTTATTATTATTATTATTTGTGTGTGTGTGTGTGTGTGTGTGTGTGTGTGTGTGTGTGTGTGTGTACTCGATATCTGTCCAATCCCATTTTATTTGTTGATGACCTTTGTATGTTTACGAGTGTGTGTGTGTGTGTGTGTGTGTGTGTGTGTGTGTGCTGAAACATGTAATTGTAAGTAATTATAATTATAATTATAATGTAATTATAAGTGACAAGACAATAAGAACCAACTTATATGTATGTGTATAATGGTGGCTCCCTCCGACCCCCTACCCCACCTCTCTAAACACACACACACACACACACACACACAGTACTTCCCTCAAGGTAGTCAAAACCTGCAGAATATGGTATACTTGTGGTGACAGGAGACAGAGAAATTATCTCATACCACACCACACACACACACACACACACACACACACACACACACACCCACACAAACTAGTCCTCCTCCAGTACATATAATACCTCTTAGATATAAACAACACGTTCAAATTCATGCAGGCAGGTCATTAACCAGCATCAAGGATCTGGGGCCAAGCAACAACAACAACAACAACAGCAACAGCAACAACAACAGCAACAACGACAAGCGACAGCAACACATAAACAACAACAACAACGCCAACAACAACAACAACAACAACAGCAATGACAACAGGCAAGCAGCAAGCAACAGCAACCAACAACAGCAAAGCAACAGCAAGCAACCAACAACAACAACTAGCAACAACAACAACAACCAACAACAACAACAACCAACAACAACAGCACCAAAACAACAAACAACAACAACAACGACGACGACGACGACGAGCGACGACGACGACGACGACGACGACGACGACGACAAAAACAACAACAACAACAACGACGACGACGGACGACGACGACGACGACAACGACAAAACAACAAACAACAACAACAACAACAACCAACAGCAAACAGCTGCAACAACAACAACAAACCAACAACCAACCAACAGCAATGACAGCGGCAACAGCAACAACAACCAAGCAAACCAATCAGGCAACAATGACAACAACAGCAAACAAACAACCAACCAACAACCAACAACAACAACAAACAACAAGCAACAACAACAGCAGCAGCAACAACGACCAACAACAACAACAACAACAACAGCAACCAACAACAGCAGCAAAAACAACAACCAACAACAACAACAACAACAAACAGCAGCAAAGCAACCAGCAGCAACAACAGCCAACATCAACAACAACAACAACAACAACAAGCAACAGCAGCAGCAGCAACAACAACAGCAGCAGCAACAGCAGCAACAACAACAACAACAACAACAACAGCAGCAGCAACAGCAACCAAAGCAACAACGACAACAACAACAACAACAACAGCAACAACCAACAGCAGCAACAACAGCAACAACAACGACAACAACAACAACAACAACAACAACAACAACAACGACGAACGAAACGACGACGACGACGACTTGACGACGACGACGACGACGACGGCGACGACAACAACAACATCAACAACAACGACGACGACGACGACGACGACGACGACGAGCGACGACGACGACGACGACGACAACAACAACAACAACAACAACGACGACGACGACTGACGACGACGACGACGACGACGACAAACAACAAACTGACGACGACGACGACGACGACGACAAACGAGCAACGAGCAACAACAGCACAACAACAACAACCACCAACAGCAACAGCAGCAAACAGCAACAACCATTGACAGCATACAACAATGAGCAGGCAAGCAGAACGACAGAAACAACAGACAGCAATAACAACAACAATAACGACAAAGAATAGATGGACAGAGAACTGACAACAACACCAAGCAACAACAACAGCAGCAACAACAACTGACAACGGCGACCAACAGAACGACAACAGCAAACAACTTCAGCAACAACAACCAAGCAAGCAGCCAGCCGACAACCAGCAACAAAGCAAGCAAGCAACCCGGCCAACGCCAGCAACGGCGAAATGACCCACAGCAACGAGCAGCAACAGCAACAACAACGAAAGGCAATGACAGCAGCAACAACGACAACAGCAACAACCAGCGCAACAGCAACAGCAAGCAACCAAGCAGCAAAGCAGCAACGGCAATACAACCAACCAACCAGCAATGACAGCAAAACACAGCCAGCAACAAACCAAAACAACCAGCAAGCAACCAACCAAACAACAACAGCAACAAGCAAACTAGCAAAGCAACAGCAACCAACAACAACAACAACCAGCAACAGCAAGCAACAACAACCAACGACAAAAGCAACCAGCAACAGCAACAACAAACAACAACAACAGCAACAACAACAACAACAACAACAGCAACGACAACGACAACACGACAACGACAACGACGACGACGACGACGACGACGACGACGGCGACGACGACGACAACAACAACGACAACGACGGCGAGCGACGACGACGACGACGACGACGACGAGCAGAGCGACGACGCAACAACCAACCAGCACTGACGAGCGACGACGCGACGACTGACGACGACAACGACAACAACAACAACAACAAGCAAACGCGAACGACGACGACGACGACGACGACGACGACGACGACGACGACGACGACGACAACGGCAACAAACAGCGACGACGGCAACCAACCAACGGCAACAACAACGACAACGACGACGACGACGACGACGACGACGACGACGAGCGACCAACAAACGACGAACGACGACGACGACGACGACTGACGACGACGACGACGACGACGACTGACGGGGCGACGACGACGACGACGACGACGACGACGACGACAACGACAACGACGACAACCAACAACAGCCACCAGCAGCACAGCAACCAACGGCAAACAGCAGCAACGACAACAACAACAACGAAAATGACAGCAGCAACCAACGACAGCAACAACAACAGCAGCAACAACAACAACAACAACAACAACGACAACGACGACGAAGCGACGACGACGACGACGAGCGAACGACAACAACAACAACAACCAACAACGACGACGACGACGACGACGACGACGACGACGACGACGACGACGACAACAACAAACAACGACGACTGACGACGACGGCGACGACAACGACAACGACAACAGACAACAACAACAACAACAACAACCAACGACGACGACGACGACGACGACGACGACGACGACGACGAAGCGACAACCAACAACAACAAACAACAGCAACCGACAACAACAACCAACAAGCAACAGCAACCAGCACCAGCAACAGCAAACAACCAGCCAGCAGCAACAACCAACGACAACAGAAGCAACCAGCAAGCTGACAAGCAACAACCAACAAGCAACGACAGCACCAACAACAACAACCAAACCAACAACGACAAACAACGACGACGACGAGCATGACGACGACGACGACGACGACGACAAACCAACAACGACGACGACGACGACGACGACGACGACGACGACGACGACGACGACGACGTGCCAACGACAACAACAACGACGACGACGACGACGACAACGACAACGACAGCAACAACGACGACAACAACAGCGACGACGACGACGACGACGACGACGACGACGACGACGACAAAACGACAGCAACAACAGCAACAGCGACGACGACGACGACGACGACGAGCGACGACGACGACGACGACGACGACGACGACGACGACGACGACGACGACAACAACAACGACGACGACGACGACGACGACGGTGACGACGACGACGACGACAACGACAACGACAACAGCAACAACAACGAAAGCAACAGCAGCAACCCAGCAGCAACAACAGCAACAACAACAACACCAGCAACAACAGCAGCAACAGCAGCAACAACAACAACAACAACCCAACAGCAAGCACAACAACAACACTAACAACAACAACGACGACGACGACGACGACGACGACGACGACGGCGACAACCAACAACAACAACAACAACGACACGACGACTGACGACGACGACGACGACGAGCGACGACGACGACGACGACAACAACAACAACAACGACGACGAGCGACGACGACGACGACGACGACAACGACAACGACAACGACAACAACAACAACAAACAACAACAACAACAGCGACGACGACGACGACGACGACGACGACGACGACGACGACAACGACAACAACAACGACAACAACAACAGCAACAACAACAACAACAACAACAACAACAACACCAGCAAACAACAACAACAGCAACAGCAAGCAACAACAACAACAGCAACAGCAACAGCAACAACAACAGCAACAACAACAACAACGCAACAGCAACAACAACAACAAGCAACAACAACGACGACGACGGCGACGACGACGACGACGACGACGACAACAACAACAACGACGACGAGCGACGACGACGGCGACGACGACGACGACGAGCGACGACGACGACAACAACAACAACAACAACGACGACGACGACGACGGCGACGACAACGACTAACAACAACAACAAACAACAACAACGTGACGACGACGACGACGACGACGACGACGACGACGACGACAACAACAGCAACAACAACAACAACGACGACGACGACGACGACGACGACGACGACGACGACGACGACGACGACAACGACAACAACAGCAACGACAACGACTGACGACGGCGACGACGACGACGACGACGACGACAAACGACAACAACAACAACAACAACAACAACAACGACGACGACGACGACGACGACGACAACGACAACGACAACAACAACAACAACAACAAATAAATACGAAAATGAAAAAATATCAAGAGTGAGAAACAATATATGTATATGTATGTTGTGTTGTCAGAAGTAGAAAAACAATTGAGACCCTGCAATTGTGTGTGTAAATGAGCAGAAAGTCAGATGACCACCTGGGACTTGGTCACAATTTTCATGATGCCATATGGCAGCAGGGTCTACCGATTAACAATACATTATGCTTCAATATCTTCCCAGGCGGTAGTACCTCCCTGTTTGGTAGCTACCTACTACCTATATATGAAGTCTTTTTAAGGAAAAAGAATTAGATAGATAATCATAAATACATACATAAATACATACATACATACATACATACATACATACATACATACATACATACATACATACATACATACATACATGCATACATACATACATACATACTGTACATACATACATACATACATACAAATAAAGATATATAGCTAGAGACAAAAAATAAATAAGATAAACAGTTAGATAAATAAACAGGTAAATTACGATCTTATTGTTGTAGTTTGTTAATTGCTGTGTGTCGTGTTTATCCTGGAGTTGACTGACATGTGGTATTTCCCGTACAGATGTCTTGGCCAGGGGTGTTTGTTTGTCTTGTGTTGGCCAGGAGTGTTTGTTTGTCTTGTGTTGGCCAGGAGTGTTTGTTTGTCTTGTGTTGGCCAGGAGTGTTTGTTTGTCTTGTGTTGGTGTTTGTTTGTCTTGTGTTGGCCAGGAGTGTTTGTCATGTGTTGGCCAGGGTGTTTGTTTGTCTTGTGTTGACCAGAGATGTTGTTTGCATGTGTTGGCCAGGGTGTTTGTTTATCATGTGTTGGCCAGGGTGTTTGTTTGTCTTGTGTTAGCCAGGAGTGTTTGTTTGTCTTGTGTTAGCCAGGAGTGTTTGTTTGTCTTGTGTTGGCCAGAGTGTTGTTGTCTTGTGTTGGCCAGAGTGTTGTTTTTTGTGTTGCCAAGTGTTGTTTGTCTTGTGTTGGGGAGTGTTGTTTGTCTTGTGTTGGCCAGAGTGTTTGTTTGTCTTGTGTTAGCCAGGAGTGTTGTTTGTCTTGTGTTGGCCAGGAGTGTTTGTTTATCATGTGGCCAGGAGTGTTTGTTTGTCTTGTGTTGGCCAGGAGTGTTGTTTGTCTTGTGTTGGCCAGGAGTTTGTTTGTCTTGTGTTGGCCAGGGTGTTTGTTTGTCTTGTGTTGGCCAGGAGTGTTTGTTTGTCTTGTGTTGGCCAGAGTGTTTGTTTGTCTTGTGTTGGCCAGGAGTGTTGTTTGTCTTGTGTTGGCCAGGAGTGTTTGTTTGTCTTGTGTTTGGAGTGTTTGTTTGTCTTGTGTTGGCCAGGAGTGTTTGTTTGTCTTGTGTTGGCCAGGGTGTTTGTTTGTCGTGTGTTGGCCAAGTCATTTTTTGTTGTTGGCCAAGTGTTTGTTTGTCTTGTGTTGGCCAGTGTTGTTTGTCTTGTGTTGGCCAAGTGTTTGTTTGTCTTGTGTTGGCCAGGAGTGTTTGTTTGTCTTGTGTTGGCCAGTGTTTGTTTGTCTTGTGTGTAGAGTGTTGTTTGTCTTGTGTTGGCCAGTGTTGTTTTGTCTTGTGTTGGCCAAGTGTTTGTTTGTCTTGGTGGACAGGGTGTTGTTTGTCTTGTGTTGGCCAGGAGTGTTGTTTGTCTTGTGTTGGCCAGGAGTGTTTGTTTGTCTTGTGTTGGCCAAGTGTTTGTTTGTCTTGTGTTGGCGGGTGTTTGTTTGTCTTTGTTGGCCAGATTTTGTTTGTCTTGTGTTTAGGGTGTTGTTGGCGGAGTGTTGTTTGTCTTGTGTTGGCCAGGGGTGTTTGTTTGTGTGTTGGCCAGGAGTGTTTGTTTGTCTTGTGTTGGCCAGGAGTGTTTGTTTATCTTGTGTTGGCCAGAGTGTTTGTTTGTCTTGTGTTGCCAGGAGTGTTTGTTTGTCTTGTGTTGGCCAGGAGTGTTTGTTTGTCTTGTGTTAGCCAGGAGTGTTTGTTTGTCTTTGTTGGCGTGTTGTTTGTTGTTGCAGGGTGTTTGTTTGTCTTGTGTTGAATGTTTGTCTTGTGTTGGAGGAGTGTTTGTTTGTCTTATGTTGGCCAAGTGTTTGTTTGTCTTGTGTTGGCCAGGAGTGTTTGTTTGTCTTGTGTTGGCCAGAGTGTTTGTTTGTCTTGTGTTGGCCAGATGTTTGTTTGTCTTGTGTTGGCCAAGTGTTGTTTGTCTTGTGTTGTAGGAGTGTTTGTTTTGTTGTGTTTTGTGTTGGCCAGGTGTTTTGTTTGTCTTGTGTTGGCAGGTGTTGTTTGTCTTGTGTTGGCCAGGAGTGTTTGTTTGTCTTGTGTTGGCCAGGAGGTGTTTGTTTATCATGTGTTGGCCAGGAGTGTTTGTTTGTCTTGTGTTGGCCAGGAGTGTTTGTTTGTCTTGTGTTGGCCAGAGTGTTTGTTTGTCTTGTGTTGGCCAGGGGTGTTGTTTATCATGTGTTGGCCAGGGTGTTTGTTGTCTTGTGTTGGCAGGTGTTTGTTTGTCTTGTGTGGGGTGTTGTTTATCGTGTTGAGTGTTTGTTTGTCTTGTGTTGTAGGGTGTTTGTTTGTCTTGTGTTGTAGGGTGTTTGTTTGTCTTGTGTTGGCCAGTGTTGTTTTGTCTTGTGTTGGAGGAGTGTTTGTTTGTCTTGTGTTGGGAGTGTTCGTTTGTCTTGTGTTGTGAGTGTTTGTTTGTCTTGTGTTGGAGGAGTGTTTGTTTTATCATGTGTTGGAGGGTGTTTGTTTGTCTTGTGTTGGCCAGGAGTGTTCGTTCGTCTTGTGTTGGCCAGGAGTGTTTGTTTGTCTTGTGTTGGCCAGGAGTGTTTGTTTGTCTTGTGTTGGCCAGGGGTGTTTGTCTTGTGTTGGGGAGTGTTTGTTGTCTTGTGTTGGAGGAGTGTTTGTTTGTCTTGTGTTGTAGGAGTGTTTGTTTGTCTTGTGTTGGCCAGGAGTGTTTGTTTGTCTTGTGTTGGCCAGGAGTGTTTGTTTGTCGTGTGTTATTTCTAAGTGTTTATAGCCGCTGTTTATTTGTTTTATCCTGGTTTAAGTGTCTTTGTTAAGTAGAGGAGAACTTATACCCTTGAGTACGATGACGTAATCCCTTTAGTTGTCAAGATATCGTACTCAAGGGGTTAAATCATCTTACTCAAGAGGCTGTCATGGTACTCAAGGTGTTAAATCATCGTACTCAAGAGGCTGTCAAATGTACTCAAGATTTTAAATCATCGTACTTAAGAGGCTGCCATGGTACTCAAGGGGTTAAATCATCGTACTCAAGAGGCTGTCATGGTACTCTTGGTGTTATATCATCGTGCTCAAGCGGCTATCATGGTACTCAAGCGGCTATCATGGTACTCAAGAGGCTATCATGGTACTCAAGAGGCTATCAAGGTACTCAAGAGGCTATCATGGTACTCAAGAGGCTGTCATGGTACTCAGGGGGTTAAGGGGTGTTATTATGTAGAGGAGAGGAAGGCGTCCATTACACAAGAAGCGGGACTAAAGGAGCGTCGTATCCTTGGTCCTTCACTTCTTGTGTTTTATAATAACTGTGATAATTATACCTGATTTACCTGTCAGGAGAAACATCTGCCGTTGGACAGGCGTCAGACAGGTATCCCGGGCTATGTGTCAGGGGAGAGCTGTGTTATGTGTCAGAGAAAGGCCGTGTACCTCTGTTTATACCACACACACTGAAACAGATTATCACCTTTGTAACTGTTGTCCCTTTCGTTTTGTTTTTATATTATTATTATTATTATTATTATTATTAGTAGTAGTAGTAGTAGTAGTAGTAGTAGTAGTAGTAGTAGTATTACCTAGGTTTGACTGAGGCAGCGGGAACTACAGGTAGGTGAAGATAATCACTCTATCTGCTCTCTATTATGGTTCATTTGTTTTGGTTCAGGCTTCAATTAATGAGTATAAAGTGTTGTTGTACTTCAGTCCCCCCTGTCTCTATCCCTCATTCTGTGTTATGGCATGAAATTACTTTTTTAATTAAGAAAATGTAGGAAGTTACACACTCAGTCGGCTGGTTGTTACATTCAGTCGCTTCTCCTCCTTTTTCTTCTAGCAATGCATCAGGTTAAACATCACACGAGTTGCTGAAGACTATGAGTTGTTGACACAATTTCTCTCAACAGGTCAACAACACACCAACCAACCATAGACTGTTTCACATGACACTGTACGGTTCCTGTTACTCCTTTGGTCCCGTTTTCTCTACAGTGAGGTCTAACTAAGCTGGACATATGCATACATTCTGCCTCTTGTTCTGAAGTTCAGCCAAAGACAAACATCTAATCGATCATCAAGCTTAAAAAACCCTTATATCTGGATCAAGAATGAATGAATGACTGACTGACTGACTAACTGACTGGCTGATTGACTGACTAACTGACTGGCTGACTGACTGACTATCTGACTGACTGGCTGACTGACTGAATGATTGAATAATATTTCAGTGGGTATTAAGACATATATTACAATTATATTTTTTATTCACTGGCATATAACTATGAGATACATTGAGCCTTAACTGGCTTAAACAATATAAATACTGTGTACAGATCATGCAGGTCCCCGGGTAATGCAACAGTAGGGTAGGGGGGTTGGAGTAAGTCGTCGAGGCAACCTACAGCAAAGGTAGGGTTCTCCTTGACACCTTCAGGTAGCTCCTCACTGGCCCATGTCTAAGAGCACCTCTGTTTCAGTCACAGTGACACCAATATGCTCCCTACTTCAGCTCCTCCTCGGTGAGAAATCTTAGCCCCACTTTACTACTTAACCTAAACACATTTCACCCCCTTCTTGAAACGACTCCAAGGGGTAGGGGGGAGGTATCCATCAGTCTTTCTCTTCTGACATAAACGAGAATCATTTTAAGTTCCTCGTAGATAGAGAAGGACTTTGGGGGCATTTTGTGTATTATTCTTGATTTAATCCCGTCAGATGAGACACCTTCGTAACCCAGCCGGGATGAGGGTGGAGTGAGAGGATGGGAAATGAGAGGATGAATGTCAAGTGTTACAGGATTTGGATGGATAGATGGATGGATGAGGCTAGTGACGCTGAATTATCGGGAAGAGGGATAAATGGAAGGGGTACTTGGATGGATGGATGGATGGATGGATGGAAGGTGTGCTGGGATGAATATTTGGGAGGGAGGGATAGATGGATGGGTGGAAGGGGTACTGTAATGGATGGCTGGAAGGGTTACTGGGATGGATGGAAGGGGTACTGGGATGGGTGGATGGAAGGGGTACTAGGATGGATGGATAGATGGAATGGGTGGATGGAAGGGGTACTCGGATGGATGGAAGGGGTACTGGGATGGGTGGATGGAAGGGGTACTAGGATGGATGGATAGATGGAATGGGTGGATGGAAGGGGTATTCGGATGGATGGAAGGGGTACTGGGATGGATGTAAGGGAGGAGTATTGGGAGGAGGATGGATGGATAGGATGAATGGATGGATAGGATGAATGGATGGATAGGATGAATGGATGGATAGGATGAATGGATGGATAGGATAAACGGATGGATAGGATGAATGGATGGATGGATGGCTTGCTGGAATAGGTACTGGGATGGATGGGTCGGTGGATGGATGGAAGGGTCACTGGGATGGATGGATGGAATAGGCACGGGGATGGATGGATGCAAGGGGTATTTGGACGGATGGATGGACGGGTCACTGGGATGGAAGGGGTATTGGGAGGGAGGAGTAGATGGATGTGTAGGTGGAAGTTTTACTGGGGTGGATGGATGGATGGATGGCATGTGTACTGGGATGACATAATGGAGGGGAGAGGAACCAGGTGTAGATGAACTCAGGGCAGGAGAGGAGGACCCGTGCACCTTCAGCAGCAGACGACACATAACAACAAACACTGACTAGTTGGGTGTACGTCTGGTTGACTTTGATGACGCTCTGATGCATAATGATGATGAATATAACCCATGAAAAGAGATGATGAATAATGGGCGACTGGAACTATACTGAATGGATGAATATTGATGATGTGGGCTCTTTGACATTATAATGACTAGATATGAGATGATGGTTGGCAGTAATGATGATAGAGGTGGAGGATGATGGGGTCTAGATGCAGATGGGTGGGTTGGGGAAGGGTACAGAGCCGGGGAAGAGGAAGGGGTCTGGATTGATAAAGGTGCCGCCGATGGAGCAAGGTCTGGAGTACTTGGGGAACTTCCTGATGCCGTTTCTGAAGAAACGCGCCTCCCTGCAGGAGGGGCAGAGGGCATGGCAGGTATCATAAGGGTAACAACAGGAGGGGAACTTCGGGCAGAAGACCAGGGCGTCCGTCAGGGTGGCCAGGCTGGCGAAGGACACCAGGAGCACAAACGCCACGCGTACAGACAACATCTTGGGCCGTCACTAAATTCCTGTGAAGGAGAAACGTAAAACATGAGCAGTGGCGAGAGAATGGGAGAGGACGTCTAGAGGGAGACTGAGATAAATAGAGCTTTAGAGAAGGTGTCTAGAGGGAGGAACAAGTGATGGTCAGTGAAGAGACTTTTGGGGGGAAGTTAGAGTGAAAGAAAGTGTTTTAAGGGACTTAGGACAATCACGGAGCAGATAACAAGGGGCAGAGTTGATCAAAGAAGAATAACGTCGCTGGAGAGAGAGAGAGAGAGAGAGAGAGAGAGAGAGAGAGAGAGAGAGTAAAACTGGAGGTAAAGAAGGAGTTGTTGCAGTGGGTGGTGATGATGGTGAGTGGGTGAATGATTAGTCACGGGTAGGTGGATAAATGATTTCACTCTCAGTATCACAGGTATACTCTCTCGGTGTGTGGATTCATTTTTCCTTCTTGCAACTTTCGAGGTAATGCTCACACGTGTTCTTGTCCATTCATTACTTCACAGTCACAATCTGTTTCACTTTCACCGCCGTTGTTACCAATTTAAGAACACTCAATTGTTTTTTTTGCTGTTGTTTCAGGTTCATACAGTCGCTCATTAGTCACTCTTTTGTACTGTCGATCTTTTATTCAGTCATTTGTCACTGTCACGTTGTTCTAATGTCACTTTTTCAATTGTTTGTCTGCCCTTCTTTCGTTTCTTTCGCTCTTTCATTATTCTCATTCTTTCAACTCACCGTTAACTCATACTTTTCTTCTTCTTTCACTCATAATCTTGATAATTTTCTTTCATAAATCACTAGTGGATGTTTCATTGATATCAATTTCCTCCGCCAATTTTTCCTCTCACTTATCATATCACTTGAACTTTACGATGAAACTGTATTCTCTGAGTTATGAATTACCGGTACAGGAGGTTCGTGGGCAACACAACACACACACGTAGACCCTCTTAAGGTCTCCCTAACGCCACACGAAGACAGGTTGGTAGTCTACTTGAAAACTTCCGTTACTCTTCGTCTGTCACTTCTACAGTAGTAAACACGAATGTTCTTCCATATTTTCCCTCTTGTAGATAGTATGCATGGGAGTACTAAATGTTCCCGGAGGCTCCCCCTTGTTGCCACCATAACTACAGGAGCACACACTGTAGCTCCTGCCGCTGCACAAAAACACATGGAAGTAAAGAAGGTTCCTATGAGCTCCCTACTCTAGACACTCCTACCACGGCAATAACCGCAGCTTGGCCCTACTGACCCGGCGGGGTGTGGGGTGTGGAGTGACTGGCCAGGGGCTCCCACGTTCGTTCCAATTCTATGACTAATGGCACTGGTTTTAACACTAAACTAACACCGACCTCCTCCTCCCCACGCCCCCATTTCATCATATAATTTGGTTACGACACTCGGTATTATCGTTGTCTGAAGTGATGTACTAGTGAATAACCTTCACTTCCACTGTGACTGTCACGTGACCACTTAAGTTATAGAATAGGTTGACGAATTCAGAAGTTGAGAAATAGTTATCTGGCAACGCTGTTCATCGTTATGCTTTCTTCGTTCAGAGTAGAATGACGCTGTGTGTGCGAAAACAAAGGAGATGCTGCCTTGTGGCTGGTGAACCTGTGTTATGTTAGGGCAATCTACCTGCTAGTATTCTATTATTGGTGGCGTATGTTGTACACCCTCCTGTTACAACATCTTCCTCTTGCTCAAGGTATATGAATAATTCAAAAGACCAACTCCCTACGCTGGAGACTTACTTTCCGTCTTGCACCGAGTATTTACGCAACAACAGCCAGTGTCCGAGCATTGCGCTGGTAACCCGCCATTAACTCAGAAAAACTGCCACTTTCTCAGGAACTTGCCTTTTGTTCAGTAATCTTGTCTGTTATGAAGAAAATATACCTTTTGGGCAGCAAAATGCCTTAACTTCGGGAACCTGCCTTTTGGCGCTAAACTTTATAACTGAGACACTAAGATATAATCAGTAGTTAGTGAGTACTATAGACGAATATATCAGTCATTGTAAGTAAAAAAAACACGAAAAGTATACTGGATATAGAACAGCTTATGGGTATACACTTACAGTCTTTAAAATTCACCGTAACGTCGTTAATCACATCTTAGAATCTTAATTCATGTTAATATTGTAACTACAAACACCGCGGTACCGGACTCCTCCACTAATGCGTCACATTAGCTCACTATTTATTAGAGCATAGAAATTCCCGCGCGCCAGACGTGTTTTAACAGTGAGATGTTTATCCTCTCCTCCTCCTTTACTGTCAGGGCTTTCATAGATACTCTTCTAATTTGTTAATATTTTTGTATGTTAACTGTCGTTTCTTTCACACTACTCGCGTTTTTTTTATTAATATTAATATGTTTATAATTTCTTTCTTCTGAGTTAATTACGGCTCACGTACCAACAAATTAACAAATGGTAAAATTTAAAGCCAATTATTCATTACCGTCGTTACGTTAATGCACATTAAAATAACTTGGGATGATCCTGTAGGTGTTCCAGAGAGAGAGTATGTGACCCCGCTATGAGACAAGTCAAGGTGGGGTGTCTCACTGTCCCACAGCATGACAAGTAGGATTACTAGTAAGAGGTGGTCGAGTGTAGTGAGGGTGGCGCGGCACTAGGGAGGCGCCACTCACCAACCTTCACTAGAATTCGTCGTAGAAGTATCAATAAAAGTCCTAAATAGTAGACTTTAAAAGAGAATTTTGAAGAGTAACTCATGCGTATCAGGAGGGCAGTGAAGCCGGCGGTCGTCGTGAACCAAGGAAACTGAGCGACTGAATGGTAACACGTGTCGGAGTGAAAGTGTCAACATGATCCAAGATAGTAAACATGCGCCTCCTTAACCTAATACAGTACTCGTGTTGCTGCTATAACACCAAGTTCAGCCATACCCTCCCTCTCCAAGATGAACTTAGTGTTACAGTAAGATAAAGAATGAACATCCTTTAAATCTTATTAATATGTGAAAAAAATATTCTCATTTTCAGTTAAAGGAAGTTTGACAGAACAAACATTATTTTATCTTCTTTGTTTTGGTGTTAAGTAGCGAAACCCAATTGTACTGTACGCTGATACTAATTGTTTATACGTGTTAGTAATGATGTAATATAAAACGTTATAATGAAAGTAAATGATTGGTTCATAGATGGTACAGATAAATAGTACCTACTATAAAATTTGTCTTCCCATTACGATAACGAAAGTGAGACCAAAATAGTGTCATTGTAGAACACAAAGCTTGTTGTGAGAGAACTGACCCAACTTTATACAACACTTGCAACCCACCTTTACAGGCTAGAGTGGTAAGAGGCGTTGTCCCGAGGGGCAGGATATGACAGTATATGTCCCGCCTCGTGTACCGCCACACTATATACCCCTCCCAAGACCCTACACCCGAGATGCCAACATAGCAATTAACCATCACTTTATCATCCCTTCTCTGTTACGAGGACGTCACTGACCTCGAGTACATAGCTTCCTCCTGCCCCCAAGTGTTTGGTTAATGTCTCTTGTTGTGGAAGGAGTGTGTGACTGTTCTCCCCGGAGGAACTAACGAGTATAGTTTGGAAAGAGTGGTGTATGGTGGCCAGTGCCGGGTTTAGACCTGTGGAGGCCCATGGGCAGCCTCTTTGTGGAGGCCCCCCTCATTAATTCTACCCAAGAGGGTGGAGTGGCGAGTGAAGCGAGCCTAAACATCTGGGGGTTCCGGGGGGCTTACAGCGCCCCCCGGGAAAATTTTGAAATTTGAGCACTTCTTTGGAGAATTTTGAAGCCATATGCAGTTATATTGAGGAAATTAGAACATTGAGAAATTTTTAATTAACTGTATATTTATTGATAGTGTACAAATTCCCAACACACACACACACAACAGTGAGACGTGACTGGAGTCATTCATGTGGTTTCAAGTCGACCAGCCCTGATATTGCTACTACCGCACATGTGGAGGCCCCTGGGCAGCTGCCCACTTTGCCCACTCCTGAATCCGGCCCTGATGGTGGCCATGACTCACCTTACACTTCCTAGCTAGCTGGAGTAAACACAGCCGGTTCGGGATCACCACCACCAAGAAGGAGAATACTCAAGTGGGCGGTTGGTGTTATTGTTCTTCCTTTTTATCTTGGTTGGTATTATAATGAGGTACACGAAGCTAGCGGTCATCTTGGACGGTTCTGAACAGGTGGATGAGGCAGGTGAGGTAATTATGAGATGATAGATGAAATAGATAAACGAGTCACCTGATGATCTGGCCCTCAATTTATTTCACCTTAAGATTAACCATCCTAACGATAATCTAATCGTTAACTTTAACCCAACCCAACCCAACCTAACCTAACCCAACCCAACCTAACCTAACCTAACCTAATCTAACCTAACACAAACCTTGCCTATACAGTAGTATCCTAACACCCTCTCAGGTAAAGCTAGAGTGTTTAACAATCATCAAGTGAAATAAGTTGGGAGGGCTAATCTTCAGGTGATGCAGAATAAAACAAATTTTGTGTTTCGTTGAGTGTAGACTCTACCCACAACAGCTCCTGGCTTGTGCTTGGCCCGCTTTCCTCATACAAATACATACGAATAATCAACATAGTCATTGAACACATTGAACCTCATTACCTGCGGCAGTTGGTACATTGTGTGTGGCTGCGGCAGTCGGTATACTTTTTATGTAGCTGCGGCAGTTGGTATACCTTGTATGTGGCTGCGGCAGTTGGTACCTTGTATGTGGCTGCGGCAGTTGGCATACTTTGTACATGGCTGCGGCAGTTAGTATACCTTGTAAGTGGCTGCGGCAGTTGGTACCTTGTAAGTGGCTGCGGCAGTTGGTACCTTGTATGTGGCTGCGGCAGTTGATTGAGGTAAGATAAGTTCTGCTACTGCAAGTTTGTGAAGCGACGAAAACTGACGTAGGAATATCACAAGAAATGAAGATCGGTAAATAAAGATAATGTTGATGATGATGATATTATTATTATTATTATTATTATTATTATTATTATTATTATTAGTAGTAGTAGTAGTAGTAGTAGTAGTAGTAGTAGTAGTAGTCACTCAAATACTTCAAATGAAACTAGGAACCACTTCTGTCTGTTTTCTTCATTTCTCTCTTTCATTCTTTATTTTTCATATTTTCGTCATTAGCTCTGAATTTTGTTAAGGAGGCTGAGTCGTGTGAGAGGTGAGTGGGGTCGGCGGGTGCGTTGTGTGTAGGGCCGCAGAGAGCTGGCCAGACCCCGGGGGAAAGATAAATTTATGGTCCTTCCTTTTGCCCTTTCAACGGTTAATAATATCCATCTATAACACTTTTGTTCTGCGTAACCTATATTTAGCGTTCCATTTAATTCGGCGGCGCTGGGTGTGTGAAAGACCGCCCCACCCACCCCCCCCACACACACACACACGCGCACACACACACACACACACACACACACACACACAGTGCCTCGGCCTTCCTCGTCTGCTTCTCTCTCCTGTAGTTCCACGATAAAACTCCGGAATGTAAAACAAAAAACTCATAATAATAAAACAAAGAAAATGTCGATCTCTTAGGTGTTCCTATCGGTCGTTCCTCCCGCGAGCTCCTGTAACACCACTCCCTCACTCAGCACGTCAACGCCATTAGCTTACTGACGAACGAGACTCAACCCACACGTAGGTTAGGTTAGGTTACGATACGATGGCAGATATCCCGTCTTATTTTACCTGATGATTAAACGTCCTAATGCTACCTGGAGGTGTAAGGTTGGATTAAGCTAGGTTGTGTTGGGTTAGGTTATATTAATTTACGTTAGATTACTTTTGGTTCGCGCTATTGTGGTTAATCTTAAAGTATCCAAAAATAAGCTGGGAAAGCTAATCTTCAGGTGATTCAATTCTTCTTTTAGTTTCTTGTAAAGGTTTTTAGACAGGTGTATTAAAATAATAACTTCGTTTTATATAATTCTATGTTTCCCTTTACAGTATCGTGATAGTAAATTAATCTAGACGAACAGTTTTCAGTGGCATCCAGATCCAAAATGATGAAACAATAGAGATTTGTTCCGGTGAAAGTGAAACATTCTTTGTCTATGGAATCACCTTTGACAGTAGAACAAAACTTGCAACATTATTTTTCACAAGTCACCAAATAACACCATGGCGTAAGGGCATCGAACCAACGCACCAGAGTTGAGGATAGTAACGCCTTGAGCCATGTCACCACGGACTTCTCACGGTGAACCCTATGACCGTTGCCATCCTACACCGCCCTGGCCTGGCTGTCATGACCCGATACGCCTCCTCCTTTTCCCTCTGGCTGTATGAAAGGTACACTAGGTCCTGGATTCCTGGTTTGGGTTACAGATGGAGGCTGGGAGGGGAGATGATAGGAGTAATTAAGATGGACTCGGGTGGGGAGAGGGACGGGGAGGTGGAGACGGCAAATAAAGTGGGTCTACTGAACTGGAAACCTAATATTGAGGTTAAAGAAGAAGGTTATGGGGATCGTAGCTAATCTTCAGGTGAAATAAGCTTAGTTCTTTTCAGGTGCTGTTTGCTTGATATTAAGTTCATAAATACCTCTCACAATGACCTCTTGACCAACGTGTCTCTTAAATAGCCACTATTTATGTGATGCAGCTCTGGTGAGAAAATTATTTCCCCAAGTCTTTCTCGCCGTCAACACACCACATTTACCTGCAAACTGGGTGAAGTTCCATGATAGATGACCTGGATTAATATCTAGGTGGCGCTGGGGTCAGATTAGAATAATCCGTGTATGTGTAACAGAGTTATAAATGCGATGCCTTAAAAACAAGTCAACCTTTGTTCACCAGCCAAACGCCACAGTAATAGCACAGAAGTTGGAGTCATCTGATGGACATTCTTTGTTATCTTTTTTATTTTCAGGTTGGGAAGGTCGGCGAGATGTCTTGAAGGTGTGTCTTATCAGGTCTACAACACACGAGGGGCTGCGTTTGTGACAGTGATGAATGACTGTCCAGTTTCTCAAGGTAAGAGATTATGTTGTTAGCGAGATACCACAAGAATAGCGCGAACGGCCCGTCACATCTGCAACAGTGAGTAACGTGATCAGTGCAGGTGGAGTCGTGGCAGCTATAGCTAATGAAAATGTCGAGTTAGTCACGCCAACAACTGGGTTCTAAGAAAAGTTTCCAATGTATGGTTGGGCCTGTCTTGTTCATATTGTATCTTGTGGAGAGATTATTCTGTGTAAATATGATTCATAAAGACTTCTGACGAGTTGTTTACACACACACACACACACACACACACACACACACACACACACACAGTCCCCCACGAAAGACTAATGAGAAAAGAGGAGGCTCATGGCATTGGAGGAGATATTCTAAAATGGATTAGGCCGTGATTACAGGACAGGAAACAGAGAGTGAGCATTAACGGCAGTAAATCCGATTGAAGTAACGTCACTAGTGGAGTACCCAGGGCTCAGTACTTGGACCATTATTATTTATTATATACATAAACGACATAGATATCGTCGTAGACAGCAACATAAGTAAATTTGTTGTTGACACTAAAATAGGGCGAGTAATTAAATCTGACGAGGACTCCGCAAAACTACAGGAAGAACTAAACAAATTTTTCGGATGGTCTGAAAAATGGCAGATGAAATTCAGTGTGGACAAATGTAAAGCACTTAGTCTAGGAGATGTATACAGGGAAACCAGATAACAGATGAACAACGGTGTTATAGAGAAATCCGACTGTGAGAAAGATTTAGGAGTAATGCTAAGTAGGAATCTTAAACCAAATAAACAATGTGTATTTGCTCGAAACAAGAATAATAAAGTACTTGGGTTAATACAAAGGAGTGTTAGTTTCAAGACTAGTGAGGTCATCCTAAAACTATATCTTGCGCTTGTGAGACCTCACTTGGATTACGCAGTTCAATTCTGGTCACCGTACTACAGAATGGATATAGAATCTCTGGCAAGAATTCAGAGAATGACAAAACTAATCCCGGGCATTAGGAACCTTGAGTACAGAGACAGGCGAAAGCATCTTAATTTGCACGCCCTCGAGAGGTGTATAAATGGAAGTCAGGGCTTAAGAAAGGTGACATTACAAAGGTACTCAAACTATCCAACCAGGAGTTAACTCGTAACGATGGTTTTAAATTAGACAAATTTAGATTTAGGCGCGAAATAGGTAAACATTGGTCTGGAAATAGAGTAGTGGACGAGGAACCACTCATGGCACTAGACCACCTTGAACGTGATCTGCATCAACAACATCTTGGACGCGCATCATCAAGTATGCACGCGATACAAACATTTATGGAAATGTAACACAATTTAGGTAAAATTATTTGCACGATTTTTTTTCAAATGATCGAATGACTGACGTGCTGTTTAACATTGTAAAGTGCAAGTCTCCTAGTGTGGGGCACAAGGATCGTAAACACATAACTCTGTTAAAAATATTATCATTTTCTGAGTGGATAAGGAGAAGCACCTGTCATCTGTCAGCTGACGAATGACCTTAGGGAGATCACTGTGTTTTGTAAAACTTAAGTATGTAAAACTTAAGTCGCCAGAATAAATATTATTATAATTCACTTGCTTATTTTATCTCACGCTTCATGCTAACGATATATGCAAGTATTAGATATACTATATACCGCTAACAGGTACAGGAGCTACATATGGTTCTTCAACACGTCAGGTGAAAATTAAACTCATGTTCAGCACAAATCTGTTTTATTTTTTCCCCAACTCCAATCTGATAACCCCCCCCCCCCCAACTGCCCCGCCTGGGAAGAATTGCGTTAGGTTAGGATAGGTTAGGTTAGGATAAACTAAACATATCTTTGTAGACCGTTCTGGCATATTAGTAAATTTACAGGGAAGAGATCGATAGATAGATAGATAGATCATAGAGAGAGAGAGAGAGTTAATGTTGCGTAATATAGATCAAGTGTATCGTTAAACAAGGCTGGGGTAAACCTACAGTGCTTCCATCATTCCTGTACTGTACCGACCCTGACATACACACAGGCTAGCTACAGGGCTTATGGTACAGTATTTAGCTTAAGGTTTACTCGTCTCTCATGATAATCTGAATTGAAACAGTTTATTTAGCCAGAAAAACACAGATACAGAGTGAATAATAATAACAATATTAACATGGCTGAGCCGTTGAGAACCTGAGCTCTCCTGTAGGCACCTGATATATACTATACATTTATCTCAAGGAAATATTATGTAACATTTAGTATCATCTGGAATAGTACAATAGCATGGTAGTAATAAGTACATCTCATAATGCTACCACGGTTATCACTGCAATATTTATTTATGTTATTTAATTATTATTATTATTTCTTTATATTATATAAGTATATACATAAATTACAGTAGAATTGAAAAACATGAATATAATGAGGAAGCAGCACAACATGGGTGTAATCTGGTGTAATAAACCTTTTCTTTATCTTCTGCTTTCTCTATTGTCCTTCTTTTCTTGTTTTATCATTTCCTCTACTCTCTCTTCTCCCCTCTTCTTTTTCTTCTGTTTTCTTCTTTTCTTTCTATTTTCTTATTTATTCTCTTTTCTCCATTTTCTCCTACTCTTCTGTATATTTTCTTTCTTTTTATGTTTAATTATTTCTTGATAATTTCTTTGGCTTTTATTCCTTATCTTCTTTTCTTCATTTTCTTGCTTCTCTTCTTTTGTTATTCATTCTATTCTTATTCACCTTGATAATTCTCACCTATTCTTCTCTGACGCTATCAACCTCATCTCCCACTATAAAAAAAGCTTAGTCACCCAAATAAGAGATCACATGTCAGTTATCTCTCTCTCTCTCTCTTTCTCTCTCTCTCTTTCGTACATATTTGGGCAACAATCTCAAAATGTAAATCAGTATTTCGGGCCAGGATGAATATTTAGATGAGGTGGATGCAATTTGTTTATGATTTTCCTCAAGCTCTTTTAAACCCGTAACTTGTGAGGTGTCTGAGTGAGTGATTGGTTGTGGTGCGGATGTTGTGTTTGTTGTTGTTGATCTGGGACGGTGGTGCGGTGAGGCGTCGTCTGTAGAGGCAGGGAGGGCGACCTACTACTACTGTCTTCCGGTCATTATCTAATTAACCTTCTTCCCTTAACTGTCCCCGCAGGTGTATCTTGTTAGCGACCCTGCGGTAATTGCCAGAACTTCTTCTCTGATGCCCAGCTACAGCAATAATACTTAGGTACTGTTAGCACCCTCCGTCAGCAGCTAACACTTGGACCAATGGGAAGGTCGCTCAATTTCCACAAGTATAAACGGTCGCCTGTATAAAGGCAGCTCAGGCCAGGACAACTCACTTTCATCCGCCCATTACCCTTTCACTGGACGTTAGTTAAACAACCCACCCACTCACACTCTCCTTTCTTAATTAAGCGCTCACTCTCCTCATCCTGACCTCTGCTCCTCCCAGGACTCCACTCTGCATCGCCAACGTCCTATGATTTCCTCGTCCCCCTCTCAGGACTTCCCTTAGCCCTAGACTGCTTAACCGAGCGTACCACAACCCCAGTGTTTCCCTTCAGGCGTCCTGCTGCTGTGTCATTATTCCTGTCGTCATCCAACTAAATCCCGTTTATTTCAACACTATGTTTAGGTTTTGTCCTTCTGTTCTTGTCTAACCTCATCAAAGACAAGCCTCTGCAAGGGCGGATTCACGGGCGTCCTGGGGGTCCGGACCACTCCTTTCATCATACAATTCCATTACCTTTTCTTTAATGCAGTATTGTACTCAGGCATTTTTGTATGGTAAAAAGTAAATTCTATTGACCTCAGAATATCTCATAATATCAAGTGCACATGGCTTCAAAAGGCCTCAAAATGCCATGATATTGGTCTGATTAAAAAAAATCATGAGAGGGCTTACTGTCCTCCCCCCCCCCAAGCTCTCCAGCTGGGTGGACTCACTTTGCTCGCCATGTTCCCCACCCAAAACTTCTTGTTACCTCCACTTTTTATATTCCTGGATCCGCCCTTGCCCTAAGATTTTTTAAACAAATGATAACCAAAGGTGTTTTACACGACAATTTTGCTGTTAACCTTGAGTGAAGTAGTTTTAATCACATTAGCTCCATTATTAATCTGAAATGCTATCTAAGACAAATAAATATTGATAAGAAAGATGGTATTTGAAATGGTATTGATATCGTAGAGGGTTTAGAATAGATAATTAAATAATCACATGAGCAGTTATTCTATCGCGGAATCTGTAGCAGCCAGGATGATGGTACTCGGAATGCTTCTCTTGGCCAGACTAGTCATCCTGCATTCCTGACAAAGGATGGGTACGTGCCGAACGTTACGAAAGCATCCTGGTGCAGGCGTGTCCCTACAGGAAGTGAAATAGGTCTCGTTAACCTTGTCCGGAAGGGAAGGTGGTGTTGGGGGGGAAGAAGAGTTAGTCATCCAAGTACTGTATTGTAGACTACCAGTAGTCGTGTGGATTGTGGCACTATGTGATTCTTTTGTGGGATCAGCAGGAGGTTAGCCCCAGCTTATTTCACCTTAACATTAACCATCCTACATTACCGTTAGTGTGGTTAATCTTAGGAGATATACTCTGGGGAGCTAATCATTAGGTGATCACTTTCTTGGTTTGGCATGGTCAAAGTAGAGATTAATTAGTGTATTTTATCCAGGGCCGGATTCAGGAGTGGGCAAAATGGGCAGCTGCCCAGGGGCCTCCACATATCAGAACTGGTCGACTTGAAACCACATGAATGACTCCAGTCATGTCTCACTGTTGTGTGTGTGTGTGTGTTGGGAATTTGTACACTATCAATAAATATACAGTTAATAAAAAAATTCTCAATGTTCCAATTTTTCTCAATATAACTGAATATGGCTTCAAAATTCTCCAAAGAAGTGTTCAAATTTCAAAATTTTCCCGGGGGGCTTACAGCGCCCCCCGGAACTCCCAGATGTTTAGGCTTGCTTCACTCGCCACCCCACCCTCTTGGGTAGTTATAATGAGGGGGGCCTCCACAAAGAGGCTGCCCATGGGCCTCCACAGGTCTTAATCCGGCACTGATTTTATCGACTTAGTTATTAAAGAGATAAAACCTCTTTCTGGTGGAAAATTGGCGACAGAGAAATACAACTGGTGTAAGTGGAGTGTGACAGGTGATCCATTAAATCTACTACCGCATAAATTTTATGTTTTGTTTCCTGATTTAGAAAGATAATTTTAGGGTGATAAATGATCGCCTGAAGAATCTTGACAAGATTTTAAACCCAAGAGAACAAAGGTCGTCACACACCAGCGTCTCCCTGAGCCAGTACCGTGTGTGTTAGGCCTACTGGGCGGAAGGGTTTTTTCGGTCATTAACCATTTACAACGTTTATGTCAATGACATTAATTTGAATCAGGAGAGATGACGTACAAGTCATAGTGTTTAAGACTATATTGGCGGGGGGGGTGGGGGGGGATTTGTGGTGGTAGTCACTGGTATACAGGTTGACAACATCACAGTCAACATGAATCATGCCCACACTGTCCACATCTGCGTATATACACAAGTTGTAAGTGAAGAAGAGTGGGAAATTGTGTAGACACTTCCATCAACCACCTTTACAAGGGTCTACAGGCTCGCCTGGAGAACTCAAGTAGCTATTGAGAGATTTAAAAAGTGCCACACTGTAGCTACCATAAAGGATTCCAACTCCTCGATGACCTTTGTATTGCTAGAAGAAGCTGTGCACATTCCTCAATCCGTGATAAAAACAGAAAACTCCTTTCACAGATCAAGAGGCCCGTGAGAAAACTGAACAGTGCTCTCAATATACATGAGGAGTAGTTGACAACGGGTCCTCTATAAAGCTCTGGTAGCCTACTATAAAGTATATTCGCACTTAATCATTTATAGATGTGACTCGTTTGTTCATTTTGGATTTGCTAAATAAGCCAGCATTCGGATGTTTGGGCCACGAGCCTTATATACGATGAAAATTCGGGCCATGGACCAAAAATTTCCTGACTAAATTATATCCCCTTAATACGTCTTACTTCCAAATAAACTACACTCACATTCTCTCATGTGGGTTTGGTCAGCCAGTTAACAGCACCTTACACATTTAAGGTTCTTATGTACTTGTAAGGCATTATCGACGAAAAATATAATGTCTGCATCATGCCATATCACTTTCATGTCTAGAGAAAATATTATGCTGTGCATGTTCTCTTAAAAGCTTTAATATTAATATAATGTGTGAAATAAACATTGAATAAATGTGCTGAGTGAAGTACTGTATAGAATTGAGTACCAGTCGGACGGTAAAATAGCTCAAGGGCTATTGAGCCAAGTCACCTGATTCACACACTGGTGAGCGTCCTTCCCTTGTCCTTGAGGCATGTCAGGTCACCTGACCTGACTGAAGGTTAGATTATATCGTCGATAAAATTTGTAATGTCATTAAATATATTAATAATATAATGAAAGACACTTAACAAATCCACTAAAAATTTTGAAAAATTACACTTCCTAAATAAATTATCAAGTCAATATGCAATTTTGTACATGCACACATTCTCCCGTCCTCAAGGTTCTAATCAGCCACAGTCTGTTTACAAGGTACAGTACGTATACACTTCCTCTGAGATAAACAAACAAGTGGATTGAGAAACACCAAGGAAAAGTTCACTAATATGAATAGGTTGCAAGGTCAGGTTAGGTAACAAAAGTTAACCATAATTGCTCAAGTTGTGTGCTTGTGTCTGAGCCTCCCCGCCGAACACCTCGTAACTTCAAATGTGGCTGCCAGGTGTATCTACAGCAAGTGTTTCTGTGTGTGTACTACAGAAATAGGAAAAAATTTGTTTTCTCGAAAACACAAACTGATATGTGCATAGGGACGACCATGAAGATAATTTTAACAAAAACTATAAATTACCAGTAACTGATTGAATATTAACGAAACTTACCTAATTTTACCGACCTAATGAAGATACTGTTTAGTTTGCTTATGATAGCATACAACATCTTTAATGAGTCAGAACAATTTGACCAAATTTGAAAGAAATTCCATTTAGTTTTAGCAGTTAAAACAAAAGGTTATCCTTGTTTGGTGAAAATGTGACATAACTTGTGTGCGTGTGTGTTGGCAGGACCACAAGATGAGCATCCTTGGACGTGACAGTGGCATGACACAGGAAGTTCTGGCCAGCCTTTTCCTCCCTCACTCCTCTTCTCACACTCACTCTCGCCTTTACTAATTTCTCACACTCCTTCACTCGCATTTTATGTAATCCCCTCTCACACTCCCTCAATTTAATTATTTTCTTCAGCCTCACTTTGACTCACCTCCTCACCCTCCCTCACTCCTTTTCCCATGTCACCCTTCCTCCTGCTCATTTTCATTTTCAGTCATGACCTCCCCCTTCCTTCTCTTTTCTCTACACTTTCCCCCCTCATTCCTATCTTCACATTTGTAGAACTTTCATGATATAGTTTGACACTGAACATAAGGTTGAAAGAGACTTCACATAGCTTTGTACAGTATGCCATAAGTGATGCGTTTATGCTGTCATTATTGTGTACTGTTGTTTTAGGATTGGCTTCCTATGTAGGTACAGGTATAACGTATTAAGCAGTGGTGCTCAAACTTTTTGCGTGAGTGGGCCACATTAGATGGGCATCTGTGTGATGAGGGCCGCACATTGACTTTAATGTGAATAAGCATAGTAAATAATATACACATTAATAACATTGATTATTAAGGCTTTATTATCAAAATACTGTTTTCAAAATAAAATTATAGTGAAAAAATCAAGTAGATTTCTAAGAGTCGTCCACCTGCTTAATCTGGCATGCCAGATGTGCAATACTTATCGTTATCATAATAGTACGTACTTGTTTATATTTAATTTCTATAAAATATGCAGTTATATTAATTATATTTATACTATTTGCCGAGGGCCACATCAGACAGTGGGTTGAGTACCCCTGTGTACAGTAGTGTACAGAATTTGGAACTTTATGCTCTATGTGAAAATACTCACACACGCTTACTTAACTTAACCCACTAAGGGTAGCTACAATTTAAGCTATACTGTACTGTAGTATATACAAAACCTAAGGTATAGTAGGCAAAATAATTTAGTTTTAGCCTTTACAGGTATAATGCACACTGTAACAGTAAACACTTCCAGGGTTAGTACTGTACTGTATATGTCCCAGTAGTTTCTCATGAGTCATGGGACTTTGTGAGAAGTCGAGTTCATAAATAATTATTGTCTGATCCAATAAATGTGCCACCAACACAAAGTTACTAAGCTGAGTACTGTAATAAATTTCAATGGTTATTTGAACACAATAATTACTGGGTACAGTGCATCCTCGTATAACATCGTCCCGTTTAACGTTGTTTCGGTACTACGCCGCTAACTTTAGAGACCAAAAATTCGTTTAACGTTCCGGGTATCCGATACCACGTCATTTTGCGTTGTCACGGACTACTTAACACAGCGCATCACCCGTTCGTCTGGCCATGCTACGCTCTCTCGGCTCGGTGCGCTGCCCTCACTCGCGGAACTTCACAGCGTCCCCAAGCGGCGCCAAGCCAGTCTGTTACGACTTCACATCATTCATGTGTGCTTAAGTGCTTTTGCTCTAAAACTGTACTATAACCATTCGAAATGGCTTCCAAGCGCCCATCAAGTGCTACTGATGCTAGTGCAGTGAAGAGGCAACATAAGACCATTACCCTTGCTACGAAAATGGATGTATTAAGCCGATTTGAAAAAGGGGAATGTGCTGTGGACATAGCCGCTGTGCTTGGTCTAACCCCCACAATGGTGTATACTATCCGGACCAACGCTGACAAGATTAAGGTTAGTGCTGAAAGTGGTACTATTCTCAGTGCAACTAAAACAACTCATACTAGAAGTACTGTGATCGAAAAAGTGGAAAAGTTGCTGGCTATGTGGATGGAGGACCAGAATCAATGCAATGCACCTGTGAGCCTTATGGTTATCCAGCATAAGGCCAGATCCTTGTGTAAGGGCGGTAACGAGCGGGATGGTCGTCCGCCGCTCGTTTGCTTGTTCGCGGCCCCACTAAAGGGAGTAGACGGAGGTGAGAACGTCGCTGCTGCCTCGTCGCACACCAGAGACTACCCAGCCAGCACCACAGCTGCACTTCCCCTGCTGTTCGATTACAATTCTGGTTGTGTGCTCATCTGAGGCTCCTGGGGCTTGTGGGCTGATTCCCCAGTCCTTCACTATTCGGCTGTCAATCTCCGGACACCTACTCCAGCTACTACCGCGGCTGCCACCTCATCGCCACTTCCTCCACGCCCTATCCACCGTCCGTGCCCTGGCGTCTCTCCTGTGTGGCAAGACATCGCCCACCAACGCCGGCGCCAAGTGAGGAAGCTGCCCTGGACCTTCCCCCTGAAAGCGGACCACCGCATTAACGGAACATTCCACCGGGCTGCCGCCGTAGGAAATATCTGTACATTGTTTGACTCCCATAATTGTTTATGTAATATTTGTGTGAGTGGTGTCAGTTATTGATTATTTTCGTAGTAAAGAGATGTCAATCTCTAACGGTTGTTTGTTACCCTTGGAAACCCATGGTTCTTGACTTTCCTTTTATAAGATCCTGATTAGGCTGGCAAGGGATTTATATTGCAAAGTCCTAAGCCTTTACACCTTGTTTGACGACGAAAGGAAGAAGAGGGTGAAAGATTAAAGGAAGAGACCTTTACGGCCAACCGAGGCTGGTGTCAACGATTTAAGCGCAGGTATAACTTCCACAATATTAAGATGACTGGTGAAGCTGTCAGTTCAGATATGGTTGCTGCCGAGACATTCCCGCCAGATTTCAAACGGATTATCAAGGAAGCAAGTCTTCAATGTGGATGAGACTGGTCGCTTTTGGAAGAGGATGCCTAAGAGGACCTATTCTCCAAGGAGGAAAAAAGAGCACCAGGTTTTAAAGCAGCAAAAGACCGCTTGACGCTGCTGCTTGGCGCGAACGCTGCTGGCGACTTCAAGCTGAAGCCGATGTTGATTTCTCGAGCTGCTAACCCACGGGCCCTGAAAGGTTACTCTAAGGATCACCTTCCTGTCATTTACAAGGCAAACAAAAAGGCATGGATAACCGGCGCCACATTTAGCCAGTGGTTGAACATGTACGCCATCACTGCACAGAAGGAATACTGTGCCAAGGTGAACCTTGACTTCTAAATTCTTCTGATCATTTACAATGCTCCAGCTCATCCTCCCAATCTCAGTGACTTGCATGACAGTAAAAGTTGTATTTCTGCCTCCCAACATGAGAGCACTGATGCAGCCTATGGACCAAGGCGTCATTGTCGCATTCAAGGCATATTATTTATGCTGTACCATGGCCCAGCTGCTCAAGGCTACAGAAGGAGAAAATAAACCCAAGATCCAAGAATATTGGCAGATGCAAGTCAATTATTTATGTGAAGTAACTCTGCAAAAATAGTAATACAAAAAAAATTGCTGTTCATTAATACTGAATTTGCATATTTTTGAGATAAGAAAGGATATGGTTTCAATAAAAAACTAATCAAAAGTAGGTGGTTTCCCTATGCAAGTGTTGTAAACTACTGTACACTGTATTACTATTTACTTCAACTATGCTGTCTTATTTCTCACTGTACAGTACATTACTTTGTTGCAATAAGTACATAGTGTACAGTATTATGGTCACTTCCTGATGAGGGGATTATAAACAGCACACTTGATCCAATTAGTTCTTCAGTCAGTTGATAGTTAAGGGATGTTTTCATATATGTAAATTTAATCTTTTCATTCACTATTTCAAGTAATAGAAATAGTAAAGTAATTAAAGGTAACTTACAAATTTACATTAAACAATTTCAAAGAAATTATGTTATCATAGGCCTAGTATAGTACTGTATACGTATATGTACAGTCAACCAAAGATCCAGCGAACCCACCCTGGGTCTCGTACACACAATTTTACCTGGCAATGCTTGGTAAAGTAAGACTGTATGTAATGGTGATTGGTGGATCTATTCTTGGCTGTATCATTGTCAGGATAAATATTAAACAAACTAAAGGTAACATTTTTATAATAAACTATTCGTTATTATTTTAGATCAAGAGAAGTTTCCAAAAGTTTGTATATTTGTTTAAATAATGAAGAAAATAATATTAATAAATTGGCAACTTAACTACAGCCACAGCTGCCACAAGATTCTTACACCAAATTTTCTTCATTATTTAAGCAAATATATGAACATTTAGAAACTACTCTTGATCTAAAATAATAATGAATAGTTTATTAAAAAATATTACCTTTAGTTTGTTTAATATTTATCCTGACAGTGATACAGCCAAGAATAGATCCACCAATCACAATCACCTTGTACCTTCTCCAGCTGTAATTAAACTAATGCTATTTATTTTAGTTAAGAAAATAAGCATAAACAGCTTCCTGTTATGATAAAAAGTGGCACTGACCAATTAGTAAAAAACTGGTTAATGAAAAAAGAAATCACCAAGACATTTTTATAGACATATAAAACAAATCCCTTATGCACAGAGATAATGATTAAAAAAATAAGTGTTAGTACAAAACAATAACTCAAAAGGATGTAACATTCACATTCAAGTAAAATTAAGGGACAAGTGATAACAAGTTTGCTTAATGCTCCATTTTTCTTAAAAAACAATAATACACAGTTCGTACAATTCATTACACAGTACGTACAATACATTACACAGTACGTACAATACATTAGAATGGTAAAAATATTAATGGGCAGAGTTGTAGGCAAAAGTGCCAGGGAAAGGCAGAGACTGGGATGGATGAAATTAAAAACTGGGTTCTGAGAGAGCAACAAAATCTTGGAGGATTGATAAAAGTAGCACGAGATGTTTAGAGTGGAGGACTGTGGTTACCAACCCTCAGATATGAGTATGCCCGGATAATTCGCAATTTTTATTTCGCGGTCCTCTATTATTCGCCGAGACGTGACCGATCGCCCAAGCAGCTAACGAGCCGATCAGTGGTGAAGAGGATAAAAGAAAAAGTGGATGTACCCAAGAATGTCCGCGGGTAGTTTTAAAGTTGCTGGCATTTTCGCGATTGGGACAGTGAGCCATTCGTTCTAGAGACAGTAATTTCCTTTACCTGTATTGCATACTGTATATGTGTGTGTGTGTAGACACACACAAAACACATAAATATATAATAATGGGGAAATCCTCTCACAAATAATCAGAAACAAATGTAGTATTAAAAATGTTGAGTCTATCCTCAAGTCTACTCCATGCTTTATTAATAACAAAACACGGAGTAGACTTGAGGGTAAACTCAACATTTTTAATACTACATTTGTTTCTGATTATTTGTGAGAGGATTTCCCCATTATTATTTATTTGTATGTGTTTTGTGTGTCTACTGTACACACACACACACACACACATATATATACATATGCAAGTAAATCACTGTAGGTGCGCGTGATCCAAGTACAGTATATGCTGATAACCACAAGGAAACAAGAATACACGAAGTTCCCAAGCGCTTTCGTGTAATTCACGTCTTCAGGGTTGAGTACAGACTGTACTCACCCCTGAAGATATGAATTACACGAAAGCGCTTGGGAACTTCGTGTTTTCTTGTTTCCTTGTGGTTATCAGCATATATATTCAGGTAAAGGAAATAATTGTCCTATGGGCAAACACATAAAGGGCTTTTACAGTACATTTCATTGTACACCAGTAAAAATATACCCCCCCACCTCCCTCCACCTGGCCGATTTGCGGCCATTTTGAGAACCTAACCCCTGCGAATTTGAAGGGTATGCTGTACTCTGATTGCTATTGCCATGTTGTGAGTCTACCTCATTACCCCACTAACATCTCATTTAACTCCTATTAATTACCATTCATGTACTGTACAAATTTAAATTATAACATACAGTCCTTCGTGATAGTTTCAATTGTTAATTTACTTCCTCACTGTATCCTTTCATATTAATACAGTGTACAGTAGCACAGTTTGCTGTATCTTACTGCAAACTAAGTCAGCTTTTTATAAATAAATTTTGAAATATAAATACAGTATAGCATAATAAATCGTGTATTTATTTAAATTTTCTTGAAAAACAAAGTATTTTATTTTTCACTATTTATTGTGCAATGTTCCTATTGCATTTATTATTGAGCCTTTATCGTCACAAGTGATTAAAAATGATACATCTTATTCATCACCATCTTCAAAGTCATCTTCTTCCTCATCACTGCTAATACTCAAATCATCAAACAGGTCATCATCAGCAGTCATCCCTTTCTTAAGTTCTTCAAGTTTCTGCCGAGCATTTCGGAAGTATTCTTCTAGAGACAGAGGCGTTGGCTCTTCACAAGTTTCCTCTTCATTCTCTGCAGATTCCTTGTTTACTCTTTCTGTTTCAAGAGAACCTGTATCTTGCTGCTTTGCATTCTTCTTTTTCTTCTTTTTTCCCTCAAGTTTATCAATGTACCTGAAATTATGAAAATTATTATTTCAAGTAGCTACAGTGTACAGTATATAAAGTGGTGAGGATAGTGATGAATCTGAGGTGGGAGTTGTTGCATGCTGATGACTTAAGTTGACAGCAGACAATATTGAAGAGGCAGTAGAATAATTTATGAAAGGGGAGGATGGAATGGACTACAGTGGGTGATTGAGATGACGGGGAGCACCTGTGAAGAATAAAAGATAAGGTAATTGTTATGTTCGGGTTCAAACATGTCTCATTGTTTTGTTTGTATTTTTCAATGCTTCATTGTATTATTCTCTGTGGAGTGATTCCTTACACAGACGTCTCTGTTAGCTCATGTTATACACTGATAGTTGCACTTACTTTTCTGTGTTATAATGTAATCAACTTTGTTGATGTAAGCGTACGATGGCTAATTACTGTATATACAAAACAAAAAGCGACGAGGTGGCTTTTGAGTGTTCTGTTGCCTCACGGACACCCTGGACCATGGCCCAGTTTGGATTGTTGCAGGAGTTCCAAGTGGGGGAGGACTGGTCTGATTTTGTAGAACGGCTGGACCAATATTTTGTGGCTAACAAGCTTGACGCTACGGGTGAGGCTGACCGTCAGCGTGCTGTGTTGCTGACGGTGTGCGGGAGCAGGACTTACTGTTTGATGAAGGATATCCTAGCACCTGCCAAACCTACAAGCAAGACTTATGAGAAGCTTACCAAGCTCGTTGAGGACCACTACAAACCGAAAGCAGGTGTGATCATATCGAGGTAAAAAATTCTATACACATGTCAGGAAGGAAGGACAGGATATATCAAGCATGTTGCTGATTTACGTCATCTGGCCGAGCCTTGTGGATTCGGAGCTACATTGGACACCATGTTGCGGGATTTTTTTGTGATGGGTATTAATGATGACTCAATTCTGAAGAAATTGCTCGCGGAGGGTGATACCCTGACCCTTGGTAAAGCAATCACCATGGACAGGTTATAAGAGTAAATGCAAGCCACAGTCAACTCCCAAGTTTACGTCTCCGAGTTCTGGAATGGCCAATAGGAGTACAGTAGTCGCAGAGGTGATGTGGCGAACATTGAAGGCAAGGAATCGATCGAGTGTTGGCGTTGTGGTTGGAATCACAAACCACACCTGTGTCATTTCAAGCAATATACTTGTAACAGGTGTGGGAAAAATGTGCCTTAGGGCTAATAAATCTGCAGAAACTTATGTACTGCAGCTTGACAGCTGTTGGCTTGCAGGAGCTTTCCAGTATTTACGACCCTGGCACAACAAACATTTTAGAAACTGGGACAAGTGACAGTGAAGTGGAACTCTATTTATTGTATAAGTTCAATGGTGATGATCCTTCACTCTCCTAAACTTGTACCTGTACCAGTTGATTTTGATGGTACACTGTACCATCTACAGTAATACTGTACCAGGTACAGTGTTAGAGAAAACATGGAATTGGACACCAGAGCTTGCAAAACTGGAATGAATCATGAGACATATGAAAAGTTAGGGAAAAAGAATGGGAAGTAGAACCAGAATTGGAACCAGTTGTTAAGCATCTCAAAACTTATAAAGATCGGCTAGTGCCTTTGGTTGGTAGTGCTATGGTTACCGTAACTTATGAAGAAACGTCTCGTGAATTATCTTTGTGGATTGTGAGAGGATGTGGCCCAACATTGCTTGGTCATGACTGGCTCAAAATTATTGATTTGGACTGAGGTAAGCTTAAATTGTTGTCAGTTTCTGGTTCAAGCAAAACATGTGACAGTGTGTTGATGAAATACGGGTCTGTGTTTGAAGATGGCATTGTTTTATTCAGTAGACATAAAATGAAAATACATGTGGATAAGGATGCCAAACCAATCTTTCTCAAGTCCAGATCTGTACCTTATATGTTGCGTGAGAACATTAAGGAAGAGCTAGACAAATTCCATACTGAGGGTATCATAAAAACAATGGCATTCAGTGATTGGGCATGTCCAATAGTCCCTGAGATGAAATCTGATGGTAGTGTGCGCATTTGTGGGGACTATAAAACTACTATAAATAGGTTTTCCAAACTCGATCACTACCCACTACCTAAAGCAGATGATCTATTTCAGACTCTTGGTAGTGGAACTTCCAATCACCAAGCTTGATCTTACCTCAGCATATGCTCAAATGGAACTTTATGAGGAGTCACAGACATATACTTGCACCCTGTATTAACATCCATAAAGGATTGTTTGTTAGCAACAGGTGCCCATTTGGAATCCAGTCAGCTGCTGCTGTTTCAAAGACACATGGAAAGTCTTCTGAAGTCTATCCCTCAAACTGTAGTGCTTCAGGATGATGTTCTAGTGACGGGTAAGTCAGAAAATGAGCATTTGGGAAATTTGGAGGAGGTATTACGCCGCCTTGATGGAGTTGGGTTGAAACTAAAACTTCAGAAATATGTGTTTATGGCACCTGGGGTAGAGTTCCTGGGTCGTAAGGTTATGGCCAGTGGTATCATGCCAACTTAATCAATAACGATGGCTATCAGAAATACTCCCAAACCCAAGAATGTTTTGAAATTGAGAGCATTTTTAGGGATTTTGAATTACTACTGTAATTTTTTGTCAAATTTAAGCACTTTACTTGAGCCATTACATGCGTTGGAGAGGAAAGATAGAGTTTGGAAATGGTGTTCTGATCAGGAAACTGCTTTTAAAGAGGCTAAGAAACTTTTCTTCTCATCTCCTAGTTCACTTTAATCCCAGTAAAAAACATGTTTTGAGCTGTGATTCATCTTCACATGGTGTTGGTTCTGTTTTGTAACAATACAATGAAAATGAAAGACTTCAACCTGTTGATTTTGCCTCTCGCACATTGTCTTCAGATGAGCATAAGTATTGTATGGTGGAAAAAGAGGCTTTAGCTTGTGTATTTGGAGTAAAAAAGATGCACCAGTACTTTTATGGTCATAAGTTTGAGCTTGAAACGAATCACAAAGCACTGATAACATTGTTGGGAGAAAATAAAGGAATCAGCCCTAATGCTTCAGGACGTATTCAGCGATGGGCTTTGGTGATGTCTGGTTATGACTACAGCATAAAGTACAAACCCGGTAAAACTGATACCAGCGCCGATGCACTGAGTCGCTTATCCCTTCCTACTTCGACTGTTGTAACTCCTCAGTCTGCCGAGTTGTTGCTTGTAATGCAATGCTTTGAAGACGAAGTAGCACCAGTGACAGCCCAACAAATAGGTTTGTGGACCAACAATGATCCAATCTTGTCATGTGTAAAGAGGTACGTTTGACTGGTGATTGGGAGAACATTCCAGAAAGTTTGTCATCAGAGACTAAGCCATATGTCAGTAGGAAAAACAAACTCTCAGTTCAGTCAGATTGTCTAGTGTGGGGGTCGAGAATTGTGGTGTCGACAAAGGGACACTCTAAACTTCTTTCTCTATTACATGACTCTCTCCCTGGTATTGTTGTAATGGCTAGGTGTCATGTGTGGTGGCCAAATATGGACTGGGATCTTGAGATGTGTGTTCATAGGTGTTCTAGTTGTCAGGAGCTCTGTTAAAGACCACCCAAATCTCCTATTCACCCGTGGCCCTCGAGACCTGGGTCGAGACGCCATATAGATTTTGCTGGTCCTTTCCTGGGTAAAAATGTTCTTGATTGTGACAGATGCTTATTCAAAGTGGATTGAATGTAAATAATGACTTCAATTACATCAGAAAGTATGATAGAGTCTCTGCGCGCAATCTTTACTCAACAAGGTTTGCCAGATACCATTGTTAGTGACAATGGTATTTCCTTTACGAGTTCAGACTTTCAAAACTTCCTGAGACTTAATGGTATTAAACATGTTCAGTGTGCTCCATTCATACCTGCATCAAATGGGCAGGCAGAGCGTGAAGTTCAGGTTGTGAAAAATGGGCTGAGGACAGTGACAAGGGGCTCCCTTCAGACAAGGTTGTCTCGTTTCCTGCTAAGTTATCGTATTAGATCCCACACTGTGACAGGTCGATCTCCAGCAAAATTACTCATGAATAGAGAACTAAAACAGCTTTGTCACTAGTGCATCCCAATCTCAGAGGTAAAGTTGAGGATAGGCAGATTAAACAAAAAGAGTTTCATGATCAGTATTCAGTGTCTCGAGATATCCGTGTCAATGATTCTGATTATACTTTAAATCTCTCAAATGGCCAAAAGTGGCAACCAGGATTTGTAACCCAGAACATAAGAGATAAACTATTCATGATTCTGTTAACAGATGGTAGAATTGTACGTTGACATATTGACCAAATTAAGTTCCACCATGCTGATAATGTTGTAATCAATTCAGGTCAGTATAGTGATCCGGTAGATGTTCCAGTGCCATGTTCCAAATATTATACCACATATAAGGATAATGGAGCAGAACCAAGTAGTAATACTGTATAGTAAACAATGAAATACCTTGTGGAGATGAATCTATGACCTAACCAGCCACCTAATTTGGTGGAGTGTTTGTTAGGTAAATTTTAATGAAGGGGGTCAATGAAAAAGTTACAAAATCACAGTACAGATATCCATCATTATTCGTGGGGGTTAGGTTCCATGGACCCTGTGAATTGTCAAAATCCACAAATAGTATTTGTGGCCATGTTATTGTACAGGGTGTATCATTTAGATGAACATATAATGCAACCCAAACAACAATCACAAATTACAAATATGAAATCAAAAGACATATCCTTCTCCCAGTTTTGTGTAATGGACTCTCCCAACTTTCTCCATGATACTTAACGTATAAAAAAAATAAAAATTAATTATAGGTTCGACTTCAGTTGAGCTACAGTAGCCAGGGTAAGAGGATGGTGTATTCACAGGCTGAACGTGTGCTCTTTGTTGAACATTACTTTGCATCAAAATCTTTTGTGGCTGTGTGTGAAGCACTCACTAATGCTTATCCTGAGAGACAAGTGCCAAATAAAACAACAATACAAATTGTGTGTGAAGGAACTAGGGCGGGTGGCTGGCTAGACTAGGAAATTCTCCAACCCCTTTACCAACAATATGCAATTTCATCATACCGGTAATTCCCACATTATTTAGGTTAATTTGGTGTGGGGTTAATAAATTATCATAAATAATTATTTTTCCAGAAAAAACAAAACAAAAAGACACTCTTAACCCCGATAAGTTATTGGGTTTGTTTACATAGGAGAACAAGCCCCAGCATCTACCCAACTCCATTTAGTGTGTCACCATAGAGAAAGGATATTCTTATGTTTACATCGAACTAATCTTGAAATTTAAGATTAATCTACAAACCTGTAATAAGCTCGTCTTCTTCGTTCTGACAAGGCTTTCACCTCCATCTCTAGCTGTGCCATTGTCTGGAGCCGCTCCTGGGGGTGAATGATTATTTTCACATTCAAATCCTTAGTTTCTATATTACTGTACTGTATATGGTTATTAGTTCAAAAAGATTATTTTAGGCATAAACTATATGATCATAATGGTCCTTTCATATTTTCATACAACCCCGTTAAAATACTAATGAAGAGAAGGCAAAAAATCTAGAATATTTACATAAGACAGGCAGATATAACATTTACAGTAAAATATATCCAAAGCTTTTCCCCTACATCTCAGCTTTTACCCGAAAATCCCATTACATTTGGCAATGAAAAAAAAGAAAAGAAAAAAGAGAGACCTTAAATTTGGTTTAGTGGCATCACACCTCATAAAGCAACCTGTATTCAATCAACTTCTAAGACCAATTTCAACTGTTATGGAAGCCAAATAGTGAGCAAAGCTTGGTCAGTATTTCAATTGGTTATTTAAATTTTTCTTACCATTTCTGAAGGAGATTTATGGGCAACAATTTCTTCCTTCTTCCCACATTTACAGCAAACGTCCAAGTCCTTGGCACAATTAATACACAGAATGTGATAGGCATCCTATCAAAATAGAAAGCCTCTAATAGTTTAAAATGGCCAATTAGTTTTAGTCTGTCAGAATTAAAAATAAAATAAAGTTGCAAATTACAGTACTGTCCAGAAATTTCAGCCTTGACATCAAATTTGTGTCATTTTAATGCAGTGGCATACCTAGAAATTTGCCAATGGGAAGGCAAAAACTCATACAAAGCTGTTGAAACATGAATAATCAATTGTTGTTATACTTTTGTTGTTGGGGTTGTTGTGAGGTTTTGTGATTAGCATGTGTATTCAATCAACTTCTATTTCAACTTTATTTTAATTTCAATTGGTTATTTATTTGAAGGAGATCATTTATTTACAGCTCCAAGATTGCATCCCAAAATAGAAAGCCTCTAATAGTTTAAAATGGCCAATTAGTTTTAGTCTGTCAGAATTAAAAATAAAATAAAGTTGCAAATTACAGTACTGTCCAGAAATTTCAGCCTTGACATCAAATTTGTGTCATTTTAATGCAGTGGCATACCTAGAAATTTGCCAATGGGGAGGAGGGGATAGGCAAACTCTGAACTAAACATACAAAGGTATTGTTGAAATATGAGATAATCAATATTTTTATGTTATACTTTTGTTGTTGAGGTTGTTAGTGATGCTATTATTTTGTATTTATTTTGTTATTATTATTATTTTTTTAAATGGTTTATTTGGAATCATTTATTAGCTCAAGATTGCCCCCCCCCCCCTTAGTATGCCTATGTTTTAATGTTTTTCCAGTGTTAGTATATTTAATATTTTGAATGCTTAACGTTTTGTGTTTATATACGAGTACATTTATTTTCTTCCTATATTGTAACAGATTTGAAAAAGAAAACACACTCTAATTTAGTTAATTGTTAGAATTACAGAAGATGAATTACCTTGATGGTCTTTTGGCGACACCCGGTACAAGTTTTGGGTTGACTTAAAGCCTTATATTTCTTGTATTTGATTTTCCATGCTATCACCTCTTGACATCGTTTACATACCTGTAAAATTTATACAAAAGTAAATAAAGTACTGTAGTTGTAAGCAGCAAAACTTTAGAACTGTAATGTCTAATTTTTATAAGACGTCTATAACTTTATTGTTTCATTAAATCTAATATTTTTTCATAATTCATGGAACATTATAAAAAATTCTTTGACCCTTAAAAGCCCTTTTTCTTAGAATTTGAAGCCAATGATATTTTCCTAAATTACTCTTTCCTTTCTAAATCCATTTTGATTTCCACATAACTTATGGGACAGTGAGCGAAGTTGGCTAACAGGTGGCAAAAAGGATAAGAAAAATCTACTAATACTACAGTATATCTCATACAGTACCTCAGAAAATGTCTCATTCTTACTTCAGCAATTTCCAAATTATTGAGCATCTTGGTATGTTTACTGGTGTCATGAAGACTATTGTTGAAGACAGTCCTGTTTTGGTGTTTCTGCCTACGTATCCTGCTGGTATTGCCTCTCTGAGTACTCATTGTATGACTGTACTTTCTGTAAAAACAAAAACATGTAATTTATACAATATATAAAAATTTTCTAATATCCTCTCTGAGGTGCTCATGCCTTGAAATCATTTGCATTTTGATAGTTCAGATATTTAACATTATTTTAGATAATAACAAGTCTGCTTACCAAATGTGAACACATTTAGTTTGAATTTTCTATGAACCAATCAGCTATTAGTATAGAAGAGGGGCGTGGCTTATGGGCCAGGTTAGCATGGAAATACTATAGTTTTTCTTTTTATGAAGAAATGTGCAGATGATGGTGGTATGTATCGCTGCCATTTTACCAATATGTCTTATCTTATAATAAAGACAATAAGTCCATGAAGAATATCTTTTATTCAATATCACTTTATAAGAACATAAGAATGAAGGAAACTGCAGCGGGTCTATTGGCCCATACTGGGCAGTCCCATTTACACCCAACCCCTATCGCTCATATATCCATCTAACCTATGTTTGAAGCTATCCAGCGTATTCGAGTTAATGATGATGTTTGGTAACTTGTTCCCACTACTCTATGTCTTATCTCAAAAAAATCATGATGTGGCAATTCCTATAAGTATTCTTGAGTCTGGACCAGTCAGTGGTAAGCATTTGTGGTATTGGAAGGATGGTGCGGATCGACACAGGTCAGTGTTCAGGATGAGAAAAAGTTACCAAGGGCACAGCTCACGGTTGAAGAAGCCACAAGTCCAGAAAACTGTGCGAGCAAACTTTTTCAGAGTGAGAATTGTGAACTCTTGGAACTTTGGAACGATCTGCACACAATGAAATTGCAGTGTTTTTATGTTCGTTTTCTATGAAAAATCGGCCGCAGAACAGTCTTCAATAATTACCGAGTTAATTTGGCAGTATTATTGTTTCAGTCATCCAGTGACTACCGGTATTAGGATTTTAAATTACCACCGTCAAGGAGAGGTTTAGGCTAGGGTCGAGTGTTAGGTTAGGTTGAAATTGTTTTCCGATGTTTTTTATTTGTTTTGAACGATTCTGACCTACTTCAAATAGGAGGATAACCGAAATTATAATTCTACCAAATATATTTTTTATTTCAATTCGGAATGAACTGTACAAGTTAACGAGGATATTTATTTTTAACTGCTTACTCAGCCAAACAACAGAAGTGTTCTGGTGCTAACCGTCTGCTCCATTTCCAAATGATTTGTAAAGTTGCTATTGAGTCCAATAGAACTAAAATATCTCTAATTTTTCATCTTTAATAAATAATTTACGCCAAATTTTACGTACCTGAGAGCAGCTCCACTGACACGTGCTCAGCCACACCCAAACAGCTGATGGCTTGTAATTGTAAACAATGAACATTCAAGAGGCAACATTTATTTCATCATCTTGCTTTCAACATTGATTTCGAATTATTCATACAAGTGGAGTGTATGTAAAAAAAAATTATTAGTGGAAGGGTTGGGCGATCGGTCACGTCTCTGTTACTTTTCCTTTTCTTTTATCCTCTTCACCAAATGGTCCACTCGTTAGCCGGTCCCACTAATTACCCAAATGTAGCCGCAATGAAGTCAAATAATGGTCCTACATGAATAAATCGGGCTATGAATCACTTCTCGATTATTATTTGGTGTCATAAAGTCACAAAAAATTGGTAAACTTAATTTAATCTGAGTTGTGTTAGGTTAGGTTAGGTTAGGTAAGGTACATGCACTCGATCTATTAACTCAGATTAAATTAAGTTTTCCAATTTTTTGTGATTTTGTGACACCAAATACTAGTCGAGAAGTGATTGGCAGTCCGATTTATTCATGTAGGACCATTATTTTACTTCATTGCGGCTACATTTGGGTAAATAGTCGGACCCGTCTGGCGGCCTTCCTTTGGATATTTTCAACCAACTGACAGTTCCTAGCATATCTCGGGGACCAGTCAGGGTGACAGTACTCCAGATAGGGAAGCACTTTCTACATGACCTTATAAAACCCAATAATTTATTTGCCTGATTTACCGTCTTCTCGCAATGGTCCGAGAACTTCAGCCCATTGTCAACATACACACCTAGGTCCTTCTCACATTCAGTCTCAAATAGTGCAGTTTCTTCATCCCGTTGGGACATATGATACGCCTCCTTACCGTTGGTATGCCCCAGATGCATCCTCTTACACTTCGTGACATTGAATCTCAGCAGCCATTTCTTCGACCATTCTTGGAGCCCACAGAGGTCCATCTGCAGCTCTTCACAGTCAGCTTGGTTCTTAATTTCTATAAATAACTTGGCGTCATCGGCGAACATTTGTATGGAGGAGTGTACAACGTCAGGCTGTCATTTGAAACAAAAAAACAACAGCGGGCCCAATACACTGCCCTGTGGTACCCCACTTGCGACAGGTACGGATGATGATTCCGTGCCATTAATCACCACACACTGCTTGCAGTCATGTGGAAAGTCTTCTATCCACGCTAGGACATTTCCCCGAATTCCGTACCCTTCCAGTTTGATTTTCAGCCTTTCGTGGGGTACACTGTCGAAAGCCTTGGCAAAATCTAGAACAATATTGTCGATATTCCCACCCCGTTCCAGAATATGGGGCCTAATATTCAATACCTTGAGCAATTGTGTTAAACAGAAGCGTCCCGGCATAAAACCGTGTTGGCAATCCTTTACAAGGTTGTTTCGTAGTAGATGTTCCATCCCGGCATCTCTGATAATACTCTCAAGTACTTTACATATTATGCTGGTCAGGCTCACCGGTCTTTAGTTGTTCGTGGAGTGACGATCGCCCTTCTTGAAGATAGGACTCACATAAGCCACTTTCCATCCAATGGGGACCCTTTGCTCATCCAGGCATTTACAAAACAGGATCTTCAGGGGCTCGGCAAGCTCGTTGCACAACTCTCTTAGCACTGTGGGATGCACCATGTCAGGGCCGCGACTCTTATGGACCTTTAGCTTTGACAGTTTACTTCTAATACCCTCTTCTGTGAACACAATGTGCGTCAGTACTGTGTCGAACCGTCTGTCCTCAAACGCAGGAAGGTTAATCGCATCCTCTCTTGTGTACACCGAGGAAAAGAAGCTGTTCAATGCCTCAGCTTTATCCTGGTCAGATTCTGCGTAACTACCATCTTCAAGCCTCAGGTCTGATTCTCCTACACGCGTTTTTAATTTCGGCTTTGCATAGCGATAAAACGCCTTTGGATTTGACTTGACCTCGCTTGCAACCAGCCTCTGGAACTCCTTTTCAGCCCTTCTACATTCTATCTTTGCTTGGTTTCTGGCTCTTGCATACATCCTCCTGTCCTGCTCATCATTTGATCCAACCCACGTCTTGAATTTCTGGGCTTTCTTCTTAACTTTGTCAACCGCCGCATGGTTCATGTGTAGGGATCCCCTCGTATTCCTAGAGGCACTGGGTTTGGTCTTGGGTATATATTTATCGATCAGATGGGTCACTTTACTAGTTATGGTATTCAGCGTAGTGTCTGCGTTCTTGTGCCTTAATGAGTCAGGCCAGTGGATACCCCTCATCTCTTCCCTCATCCCGTTGTAATTTCCCTTGTAATATTTGCCCCTTGGCCTGGCCTTATCTTGAACTAGGTAACAGTTAAATCTGAATGACAACACTATATGGTGACTGGTGCCAACTAGGGCAAGGTGTTCCAGTTTGGCCACCATACCCTCCTCGTTTGTTATGATGAGGTCTAGTGGCTTGGGTGTTTGCTCCCCTCTGTAATGTGTCGGGTCTCTAACATGTTGGAACAGAAAATTATCTCTCAGAGTTTCTCCAAAAAGGCGTAGCAGGGTTATTCAAGTCATTTCGGGTGAACTCGTCTCTCCAGTCGATGTCGCCATAGTTAAAGTCCCCCATGATAAGGACTCAAGGAGGTGGCTAGGGTTGAGCATTGCCGTGTTGTCTATTAAGGTTCTTAAGTTCCTTTGATTTAGTGGACCACAGTTTGCGGATCTGTAGATATACCCGACAATAAGTAAGTCCCCTCCCTTTAGTTTAATTTTACACCACTTGGACTCTTCAAAAACATCCTCTCCCTGTACCCTCGCCTGGCTGGATCTTTGTGGTAGTGTAGTGGACTTCTCCCCTACAACTGCGTAGCGGCGTCACCAGCTGCTACCATCTCCCCTAGCAACCAAGCGAGCGGCGACACCAGATGTTACGGTAACCTAGCAACGGAACCAGAGACCGGCGACTTTCTTGGGTTTTCCCAACATGACTCATAGAGGACTCGCGGCTGCTGGGTATATAAGCTCTGTCTCTCCATTGAGATTTATTCTGGCCATTCTTCTTAAACATGCAACACCTACATCAGCAAGCTCCACGCTGTCCAGCATTCATTCAACCAGGAGGCCAGCAACAGGCAACATCTTCTCTAACGAAGCTCCTGCACATCTACCTCCTTCAACACGCTACTCACCGAACGTCTCCACTGAGCAGCTCCTCACCACACGGCACCTCCAGCACCAGACTGTCTATCATATAACTTATATTATATAAGAAAACCACCTTAGAGTTTCCATCCATCCTGAGTGCTAGACAACATTATACCACGATTTCCTACAAATGGTGACTCCCGGAGATAAGCACTCACACAGGATGGAGGACGGACGGATCTCTCTGCCGACTTTCAACCACAACATCGAGGACTGGCTAGACCATGTGGAAGCAGCCCTCGCCGGCTCACGAGCGACCGACGAGCAAAAGTATGGCGCCCTGCTCTGTGCCTTGCCCACGGAAGTGGCCACGCGGGTCTCACAAACCATTTCCAACCCTCCAGATGACAACAAATTCGCTACCCTGCGGGCTGCCTTGAAGACGTGTTATCAACAGACCAGCCCCAATCTCCTGCAAGATCTATCCTCTATCTCCCTCGGGAACTCAACCCCGGGACGTCTCTGGGAGGAGATGTGTCGGCTGAACTCCCGTCACACAGACAGACTCCCCGACTCTATCCTGCGCCAGCTTCACGCACAAAAGCTACCCACAGAAGTACGCAACATCCTGTCCGCAGTAGATTACTCTACGACACCAGAACTATATGCAACCGCGGCAGATAGAATTTTTAACGAGTGCGCTGCTGCACCCCTTGCCGCCACGGTCACACCAGTACCTACCATCGAACTTGTAAGCCGGGTCAACACCCCTCAGCCGAGCATTACCTCACAAGACATCAAGGACCTGTTGCAAATTTTGAACCGCAGGATGGACACCATTGAGCAGTTCTGCTCCTCCATACCCGCTGCTGCGCCAGTTCCTGACTCACACACCACGCCCTACAAGTTCCGACACACAGCAGCCAACCCCCAGCACAACAAATTTACCCTCTGCTGGTATCACCAGACTTTCGGCCGCAATGCTCGAAACTGTGAGCCCTATTGCACCTATTCGGGAAACGGCAACACCGGAGGCTGGTAGATGCCTCAGCCTCCGTCCCTCCAGGCGTCTCATTACTGCGCGTCACCGACCGCACCTCCGGCAAGAAGTTCCTCATCGACACAGGTTCATCGGTCAGCCTCATCCCTCCCTCACTACGAGACAAGTCAAAGCAACCCTCGTATGACCTGTTCGCTGCCAACGGTACCTCCATCGCCTCCTACGGCGTACGCACCCTCGCCTTAGACCTCGGTCTGCCCAAGACTCTGCGTTGGTTATTCGTGATAGCAGACGTGTCTCAACCCATCCTTGGTTTCGACTTCCTCACCTTCCACAAGCTCGGCGTCAAACCAAGTCATCTATGCCTCATCCATGAGCCTACAGCACGCAAGATCCAGGGTTCTCGTGCCAGACACACCGACACTATCACCTGTCTTGCGCCTTCCAACGAGTTCTCCTCCCTGCTCGACGAATTCAAGGAGCTTTTCTCACCCCGAGTCTCCCTACCCCCACCACCTACATCGGGAATTTTCCACCACATCGAAACCAAAGGACCACCAGTCTTTTCACGCCCTCGCCGCCTGCGCCCTGAGCTTCTGAACACAGCCAAAGTAGAATTCAACAAACTACTGCAAGACGGCATCATTCGCCCTTCAAGGAGTCCCTGGGCATCGCCTCTTCACATGGTTCCTAAGCAAACACCCGGCGAGTGGAGGGTGTGTGGCGACTACAGAGCCCTGAATCTCATCACCAAACCTGACAGGTACCCTATTCCGCATGTCCAGGACTTTCACCACAAACTTCATGGCAAGATTATCTTCTCGAAGATTGACTTGGAGCGTGCCTTCCACCAGATCCCAGTAGCACCGGCAGATACCCAGAAGACAGCCATCACCACTTCGTTTGGACTCTTCGAGTACACTTTCATGAGTTTTGGCTTACGCAATGCAGCACAGACTTTCCAGAGGTTCATGGACCATATGCTTCGCGACCTCGATTTTGTCACCGTCTACATTGACGACATCCTCTTCGCATCTTCGACGCCTGCCGAGCACCGCCACCACCTACAACTCCTCCAACGCCTGCAGAACAACAACATGAAAGTTCATCCTGCTAAGTGCGTCTTTGGAACCTCGGCCATCGATTTCCTCGGTCACAGAGTCTCGCCCAGTGGCATACAACCCCTACCACAGAAGATAACCGCGATTAGGGAGTTCCCCAAACCTGAAACGGCGAAGAAACTCCGAGAATTCCTGGGTTTAGTCAACTACTACCACCGCTTCATTGACAAAGCTGGCACCGTCCTAGCCCCCCTACACGACCTTCTCAAGGGACGCCCAAAGAAGTCTCACAAGTCTCTCATGTGGACTCAAGAGGCTACTACGGCATTCACCACTATCAAACAGCACATTACACGCCTCACCCTCCTGGCCCACCCCGCACCTAACGCCCGGACCACTCTCACAACAGATGCTTCTTCTACTGCAGTGGGCGCCGTCTTACAGCAGGAGATCAACGGAATTTTCATGCCCGTTGCTTTCTTCTCACAACGGCTTCAACCACCACACCTCAAGTACAGCGCTTTTGATCGAGAACTCCTGGCCATATACCTGGCTGTCAAACATTTCCAGCACTTCCTCGAGGCCCGTCAGTTCACCATCTTCACTGATCACAAGCCCCTCGTCCACGCCTTCGCTTCAGCTTCCCAGTCACATACACCTCGTGTCCTGCGCCACTTGGCTTACATCTCGGAGTTCTCCAGCGACGTCCAACACATTAAAGGCAGCCACAACGAGATCGCCGACGCCCTCTCTCGTTGTATATCCACCATTCTTCCCTCATCTCCACCCATTGATTATGGGCAGCTAGCCGCGGCTCAAGAGAAAGACGAAGACCTGGCAGCATACAAGACATCCCCCTCAGGCCTCATACTCCAAGAACTCCCTGTTCCTGGCACAAAGATAAAATTGTGGTGCGACGTATCCTGTGGACAGCCTAGACCGTTCGTGCCTCACGTCCACCGCCGCGCTGTTTTCGACCGCATCCATGGTCTCAGCCACCCGGGTGTGCGGGCCTCCCAGCGCCTCCTCACGCAACGTGTCGTCTGGCCCGGCATCAAGTCTGATACTAAGAAATGGGCTGCCCAGTGCCTGGCCTGCCAGTCCTCCAAAATACATCGTCACATACGGGCCCCCTTACAAGCCTTCCCTATTCCCAAAGGACGTTTTCAAGTAGTACACCTCGACATCGTGGGACCTCTACCATCATCCTACAGTAGCACCTACATCTTCACCTGCATCGACCGTTTCACCAGGTGGACAGAAGCAATTCCCATGCCCAACGCTACAGCAGAGACTATTGTCCGCGCCTTCATGTCCGGTTGGGTTTCCCGTTTTGGCCCCCCCGCAACCGTAATCACTGACCGAGGAGTACAGTTTGAGTCACAACTCTGCCAGCACCTCCTACAGTTCCTCGGCACGTCTAGACAACGCACTACAGCATACCACCCTTAAGCCAACGGCATGGTAGAGCGTTTTCACATGCAGCTGAAGGACGCACTCAAGGCACAGCACAACCCTTACAGCTGGACTGATGAGCTTCCCTCAGTGCTCCTCGGCATCCGTGCGTCACACAAGGAGGATATGGACTGTAGCCCAGCAGATCTGACACTAGGCGAGCCCCTTCGGCTACCCGGGGATTTCTCACTTCCTCATGATCCCAACCAAACCACTCCAGCCGTTCGTCACGACTTACTCCAAAAGCTACGACAAGCAGTTTCTGCATTCAGAGCTACTGCTCCACGCCAGCCTACTCGGCGCCCTGAACACATCCCTCCTGCACTACTCACAGCCGAGTATGTTTTCGTCAGGCATGATGCTCACCGCAACCCATTACAACGCCCCTACGATGGACCCTTCCAGGTGGTTACCCGTTCAGCAAAGTTCCTGACAATTATCCGGAATGGCAGACATGACACCGTCAGCATAGACCGAGTCAAACCGGCCGCCTTACCCGTCGGGCCCCCAGCCCAGCAGCACCATCAACAAACTACGCCTGCACCAGTCTACCCGCAGTTACCACCGGCAGCAACACCACGCCCACGACATTTCTGGGCACCCTCTTTTCACCCTCATGTACAACCTGCTCCTGTCATAGAACCTGAACCTGTAATAGACCTCCCTTCTATCATAGAACCTGCTCCTGCCATGGACCCTCCTCCTGACGCAGCCCCTGCAGCAGCAGGAGCACAACAACCATTGCTTGTACAACCTCCTCTAATCCCAAACCCTCTTTCTCCTCCTAATTCTCCCACAGGTTTTGTGTCACTAGACGGAGTTGTTACACGTAGCGGTCGAGTCGTACATACACCTGCCCGGTATGTGTTATGTGTGGGACACAACCCGGACAACATCCAGCCTCCCGCCGCGCCGGGAGGGGAGGGGGAGTATTGTAGTGGACTGCTCCCCTACAACTGCGTAGCGGCGTCACCAGCTGCTACCATCTCCCCTAGCAACCAAGCGAGCGGCGACACCAGATGATACGGTAACCTAGCAACGGAACCAGAGACCGGCGACTTTCTCGGGTTTTCCCAACATGACTCATAGAGGACTCGCGGCTGCTGGGTATATAAGCTCTGTCTCTCCATTGAGATTTATTCTGGCCATTCTTCTTGAACACGCAACACCTACTCCAGCAAGCTCCACGCTGTCCAGCATTCATTCAACCAGGAGGCCAGCAACAGGCAACATCTTCTCTAACGAAGCTCCTGCACATCTACCTCCTTCAACACGCTACTCACCGCACGTCTCTACCAAGCAGCCCCTCACCACACAGCACCTCCAGCACCAGACTGTCTATCATATAACTTATATATTATACAAGAAAACCACATTAGAGTTTCCTTCCATCCTGAGTGCTAGACAACATTAATATCTCGATACCCCTACAGGTTCCTCAGATGTCAGCCTTCAGGTCACTGCTCGACAGTTCTCCAGGCCGCCAAAGATAAGGACCCGGGTTAGTCCCTCCGGGGGGTTAACGAATAATATTAAAAAAGAAAACACAGTCGGCTACCGTCTACCTACCCTCGCCTCCCTCCGACCCTCCACGGCTCCACCACAGTGTCCACCACAGTTTTCCCTTCATTTTTAATTTTATCCAAGTTTGCCCTGACTTTGTGGCGCCCCCAGATGTTGGCGCCCTAGGCGATCGCCTAGTTCGCCTAGTGGGTAGCGCCGGCCCTGGCCATGCAACCCTGCAGACAACAAGTCTCCTACACCGCCTGGAGGGAAGGGGGAGTATTGTAGTGGATTTCTCCCCTACAAACGCTGTTTGTCGCTGAGTAGCCGACCCCGCGAATTCCCCAGTGTATGCCTCGTGGTCTAGGTCAACCAGCGCCGCCCTACATGACGGAGGTCAACTACTAAGCCACGCCTACCTCCGCTATTTCAGACCTGACCTCGTGGTGACCTCTCTCTTCTTCTAGCTACAGCCACAGCAAGCTACACCACCTCCTCCGCCGCTGCCTGGTGGCCCTCGCTCCCGCCGGCGAGCATGGCGACCCACAAGCTGTCCTCCTCTGAGCACCCTCACCATCCAGCTCTCTCTTCTTCTAGCTACAGCAGCAGCAAGCTACACCACCTCCTCCGCCGCTGCCTGGCGGCCCTCGCTCCCGCCGGCAAGCATGGCGACCCACAAGCTGTCCTCCTCTGAGCACCCTCACCAACCAGCTCTCTCTTCATCACGCTTGTAACCACGCTGCCACTTCCCAGCACCAAGCTGCATTGTACATCCAATACAACATGTATACAGAGAGCACATTGTAGGGGTATCGAGATATTAAAGTCGTCTAGCACTCAGGATGGAAGGAAACTCTAATGTGGTTTTCTTATATAATATATATAAGTTATATGATAGACAGTCTGGTGCTGGAGGTGCTGTGTGGTGAGGGGCTGCTTGGTAGAGACGTGCGGTGAGTAGCTTGTTGAAGGAGGTAGATGTGCAGGAGCTTCGTTAGGGAAGATGTTGCCTGTTGCTGGCCTCCTGGTTGAATGAAATGTTAACAGCGTGGAGCTTGCTGGAGGAGATGTTGCTTGTTCAGGAAAATGGGCAGAATGAGAGTTGGTTGGTGAGGAAGCTCAGAGAAGGACATGCTCGCTGGCGGGAGCGAGGACTGCCAGGCAGGCGGAGGAGAGGCGAGGGTCGCCAGGCAGCGGCAGAGGAGGAGGTGTTGCTTGTTCAAGAAGATTGGTCAGACTGAATCTCAATGGAGAGACAGAGCTTATATACCCCGCAGCAGCCGCTATGAGTCATGGTGGGAAAACCCGAGAAGTAGCCGGTGACTAGTTCCGTTGCTAAGATACGGTAACATCTGGTTGGTTGCTAGGGAAGGGGGCACATTGGAATGTGATAGCAGGTGGTGTGCATCTACGCAGTTAGTTTGTAGAGGAGACGTCCACTACAATACTCCCCCTCCCCTCCAGGCGGTGTAGGAGACTTGTTGATTGTAGAGTTGCTTAGCACATGTGAGGAAGACCGGGCGGTGCATGCCTCATGTGAGACAACGGCGATGGCGTGATGAGCCGATCGCTGAAATACAGCTGTCTAGATACACACGATCTGTAGGAGAAGGGAGAAAAAGGGTGTGTGGAGGCGATGAATGTTGTTCTTCCCTCACGACAGGTACAGGGTCGTCAGATGCGCCTGCTGGGGTGTGTGTGGGCCTGGATCAGGAGCAGGGGCTGGGTCAGCAGAAGCGGATTAGGGCTCGTGACAGCAGCTGGGTCCACGACATTAGCAGGGAGTACCTGAGGGAGAAAAGAGGGGGTGTGGAGGCGATGGATGTTGTGTGCTTCCCTCACGGCAGGTACTGCTGGGTCGGCGTCTGAGGCAGGACGGGTGTGCTGGGGTCATAGGATGTGGTGCGTGGGGCAGGAAGAGGAGCCGGTGTCTGCTTGAAGACTGGGAGCGTGATCAGTGTCTCCTCCATCCTGTGTGAGTGCTAATCTCCGGGAGTCACCATTGTAGGGGTATCGAGATATTAAAGTCGTCTAGCACTCAGGATGGAAGGAAACTCTAATGTGGTTTTCTTATATAATATATATAAGTTATATGATAGACAGTCTGGTGCTGGAGGTGCTGTGTGGTGAGGGGCTGCTTGGTAGAGACGTGCGGTGAGTAGCTTGTTGAAGGAGGTAGATGTGCAGGAGCTTCGTTAGAGAAGATGTTGCCTGTTGCTGGCCTCCTGGTTGAATGAAATGTTAACAGCGTGGAGCTTGCTGGAGGAGATGTTGCTTGTTCAGGAAAATGGGCAGAATGAGAGTTGGTTGGTGAGGAAGCTCAGAGAAGGACATGCTCGCTGGCGGGAGCGAGGACCGCCAGGCAGGCGGAGGAGAGGCGAGGGTCGCCAGGCAGCGGCAGAGGAGGAGGTGTTGCTTGTTCAAGAAGATTGGTCAGACTGAATCTCAATGGAGAGACAGAGCTTATATACCCCGCAGCAGCCGCTATGAGTCATGGTGGGAAAACCCGAGAAGTAGCCGGTGACTAGTTCCGTTGCTAAGATACGGTAACATCTGGTTGGTTGCTAGGGAAGGGGGCACATTGGAATGTGATAGCAGGTGGTGTGCATCTACGCAGTTAGTTTGTAGAGGAGACGTCCACTACAACATTGTGACTTTCTTTTCTCCATCCCATCCTGAGTGTGAACCCAAACAGCCCGTTACTAGATCAAATATTATATATATATATATATATATATATATATATATATATATATATATATATATATATATATATATATATCATGTAAATCCACAATGAAAACGTGGATAAGATAAATCTTGATAAATATATATATATATATATATATATATATATATATATATATATATATATATATATATATATATATATATATATCAACTGAGAGATTGGAGCGCCTGAACTTGCCTAGCTTATACTACAGACGGGCAAGGGATAACCGGTGACCTAATTGAGGTGTATAAGCATCTCAGGGGGCACTACTCAGTCCAGCGTCCTTACATGGATCTGGCGGACGCTCGCCCCACAAGGGGTCACAGCTCAAGATTGAAGACGCCGCAAGTCCAGAAAACTATGAGGCCAAACTTTTTCGGAGTGAGATTTGCGAACTCTTGGAACAATCTACCTGAAAGTGTTGTGATGGCACCGAGTGTGAGCTCTTTTAAGACAAGACTTGACCAATACTCAGGGGCGCACCCAGAAATTGAGTAGGGGGGGTTTCCAAATTACTGAGAAGTCTGGTGTAATTCAGCATCCTAATCTTTGCATATAGACTTATATTACAGGATAATAGATGTCATAATTTTTTTTAAATATTTTATTTACACAATTTTAAAATACATGAATTTACTGCACTAAATATAGAGTATATAATATGGTTATTACTGTACTGAATGTGTAAAATCTATAGAAAATGTACAATGTAGATGAGAAAATGAAAAAAAAAAACATTAAATCTCAATATTTCACACTGTCTGGCAGTGCTGTATATTAAGTGCATTCAGGTGCATGGGAATGGCAGAGGTAGTGGAAGTTACCGTGGCGTGGGGTGAGGTCAGGTAAGCTGACCCAACCTTCGTGTTACTAAAGGTATGGGTTGGCCGCACCATGCAGTACCTGGAGGGGGGGTTTCCGGGCAACCAGGAAACCCCCCTGCGTGCGCCACTGAACACTGGAGCAGGTTCAGGCACATTCAGGAGCCGGTGCATGCCCAGTACTTGCCAACAGTGCGAAACAGAGACGTGACCGATCGCCCAAACGGCTAACGAGGCGGTCAGTGGTGAAGAGTATAAAAAATATAGAAACGGTTTAGGAAACGGAAATTATTTTGACAGCTCCTGCACCTTAAAAATTGGCACTGCAACACTATAACTAGACTTAAACAGCATAAATATAGTGTTAGGACAGGCCAGGAATCCAATGCTGTGTTCATTCATATGGGAGATAGCAATCATTGTATTTTGGCTGGGCCAATGCCTCCTCAATCTTATCTTGTAATTCAATTGTCAGAATAAACAGTATAGCATCTAGTCTCATTAAACATACCGAATCTGTTAACATGAATTTGCGTAATGGCATGTACAATACAAATTGGATTCAAATTTTGTCATTAAGAAGATTTATAGCCAGGCAAAAGGGCTGGGTTACTACTTAATGACTTGGATATGGACAATGGTAGCCAACTGGTGTCCCTAGGTTCTTATGTTTTACTCTCCTGGTACTATACAGTATATATATGCCTTGTTATTAACTATTCCTTAGTCTGTACTCACCCCTGAAGATGTGAATTATACTAAATCGCTTGGGAACTTCATGTTTTCATGTTACTTGTGTGGTTATCAAGTTGATAACCACACATATTAATGTACTATAATACAGGGGTCGAATTTAAAGCAGTGTAGCCAGATACGCAGGGTAAAGGGGAGGTAAAGTGAGGTGAAAGCTGGCTGGGTTGTGGCAACACTGTAGTCCAGGTAAACACAACATGGCGTCGTGTACGCTTGTGGGACTGTCTGCTGTAAGCGGAGTTCCCCTGTTTGTGCGACACACGGGACCTGGCAAGCCGGTACGTATGTATATGACAACATTATTTCACGAAAATAAAATGATATTGTGATGTATTGTGTTAAGTCAAGCGAATGTTGAGGATAAAGAAAGAAGCCCTGAAGGGAGGGAGGGTCTCGTTGCAACAGGTGGAATCCAGGAATGGATGCAGGTGCACCTCAGGGACAGGGGGTATCAGGCCTTTAATCCCTACCAGTGTACAGGGATAATGGTATACACACTAGGGCATCTTTTAATGCATTCCTTGTGTAGGAGAAATATTTTATACATATTTGTTGTACTTATGTAGTTATAAAAGTGCAATATGTCATGTAGTATATATATGGTAACCATGTATTTAACTGTGGATGATAGTTTACTGTATAAATGACTCGAGAGGATTAATTATGCGACACATATTAGTAATACTGTAAGACCTTATTATATGTCAACCAGCAACTTTGAGGTAATTTGGGGGGTCCGACTAATTACCCAAATGTAGCCGCAATGAAGTCAAATAATGGTCCTACATGAATAAATCGGACTGCCAATCACTTCTCGACTAGTATTTGGTGTCACAAAGTCACAAAAAATTGGAAAACTTAATTTAATCTGAGTTAATAGATCGCGTGCATGTACCGGGGGAGCGAGTAATTACCCAAATGTACCCAAAAAGCCGCAATGAAGTCAAATAATGGTCCTACATGAATAAATCGGACTGCCAATCACTTCTCGACTGGTATTTGGTGTCACAAAGTCACAAAAAATTGGTAAACTTAATTTAATCTGAGTTAATAGATCGAGTGCATGTACCTAACCTAACACAACTCAGATTAAATTCATTTTACCAATTTTTTGTGACTTTATGACACCAAATAATAGTCGAGAAGTGATTCACAGCCTGATTTACTCTTGTAGGACCATCATTTGACTTCATTGCGACTACATTTGGGTACATTTGGGTTCATTTGGGTAATTACTCGCTCCCTCGGTACAAGCACGCGATCTATTAACTCAATTTAAATTAAGTTTTCCAATTTTTTGTGACTTTGTGACACCAAATACTAGTCGAGAAGTGGTTGGCAGTCCGATTTATTCATTTAGGACCATTATTTGACTTCATTGCGGCTACATTTGGGTACATTTGGGTAATTAGTCGGACCGGAATTTGGGTAATACTTTAAACATCAGTCTCCTGGGAACGAGCTACCGAAAGAAAAAACTTGTTTTGGTAACAGACAGCCATGGAACACTAAGTTGATTTATATATAGGAAGATAGAGCTAAAAATCCTGTATTATTTTACTTTAGGACGTAGCATGTCCAAAAGTTATAAACTACTGAAACATTTAGATCTCGTTATTCTGAGCAGTTTGAACCCCATATATACATGGCGGAAATGATTAATAGCGACACAATTAAATTTAATTGATTTGACGTAGTTTCCAGTGTTCGTCTCTGAGGAGATGTTACAGTAGGCTCTCGCCAATAATGACTTCCACAATAACGTTTTCGACAATAACGGAAAGTTACAATAGATACCCATTTTCGATAATGACTTCTGGATTCTCTTGAATAACGGAAATTTCGCGGGAAGCGTCCAAGCGCATCAATGATAGCGTTTGTTTGCCGCCATGTTGATGACGTAGTTGTCCACTCCGCCTCACTCTCACACACGCTCAGTGGAATACAACGCTGCGCCCACGTGTGAGATTTTCGCCACTATAACCAGTGGTTGTTAGGGTCGGTGATCAATAATGGCTTCCACATTTTTGCCTGTGGGGACTAGGGGAGGTGGTGGAGGGAGTGATTTGCCACCTGAATGACTGGGAACTTTTAAAGTGAGGAAATTGAACTGTCCTGAGTCTACAGTGCGAAATATTAAGAGGAACTTAGAGGAGACCAAGAAGAGTATTGCGCTGGCTAAAAATATTTCGGGAGTGATGGAAATGCGAAGCGAACCATGAATGATAAAGGCGATAGAAACAGGTTGTTAGTGATAGAGCATTTTCTTGTGAAATGGTTAGCTTGTAGAATGAAAGACAGTGCAAGTGTTAGCGGCCCTCTGATATGGAACAATCATTACACCAAGCACCTCAAAAACTCCCCCAAGCTAAGTGTTATATTACTCAAACTCTTTATTTTGATGATTGAATAACAATTCTTTTTATTTCAGCTAACAAAAAGTGTTAGGAGGGCTTCAGGGGGAAAAAATGGGTGAAATTCTTGTGGCGGCGGCACCAATAAACCCTTTTTACATGTATTTTAATGTCACACAAATAACGTTTTTGCTAATAACAGTGTTTTTCAGGCACCTATTAAACGTTATTGGTGAGAGCCTACTGTATCTGCGCTTCACGCATGCGCAATATTGACTGACGTCATCCAGTCGTGACCAGTGATGTATCTATATCATCACGTGATTTTTTTTTCGACAAGACATGCATAGACGTAAGGAATCAGGTTAAAACCCCACAGGAAGTTTGTTGACAAACAATTACTGCAAGGGGACGTCTAGGGTGGATTGTGTTGGTCCGAGCTTAACAGCATTTAGGATGATGCTGAATGCAGTAAAGTATGGAGGCTGTTACAGATCATAAGAGAAAGAGAAACTTAGTGACGAAAATAGAGGAAGCTGGATCCTTGTTGGTTGCCAAACTAGAGCAAGCTGGGAAAGAGATTCTAACTAAGACTGAGGAAGTAGCTGATAGAATAGATGAGGTATAGTTAAAAAGAGATATGCTCAGGCTGCCTAGCTTATACTACAGACAGGCAAGGGGTGACCTAATTGAAGTTTATAAACATCTCAGAATTCACAAATCAGTCGAGTGTCCTACCTGGTGTTGGCAGACACCCGCCCCATAACGGGTCACAGCTCAAGGTTGAAGATGCCGCAAGTCCAGAAAACTGTGAGGGCAAACCTTTTCGGAGTGAGAATTGTGAACTCTTGGAACAATCTGCCAGTGTTGTGACGGCACTGAGTGTGAGCTCTTTCAAGACCAGACTTGACCAACATTGTAGCAGGTGCATGCCCAGTACTTGCCAACAATGCGTAACAGAGATGTGACTGACCGCCCAATCAGCTAACAGGCCGTTCAATGGTGAAGAGGACTAATTATTTATGAATGTGTTCCTGTGGTCCAAATTTCAATATTTTATTTTCATTACCTAGTTCAAAGACTTAATGTATACAGTATATAATGTATACAGTATAGGATTTGTGGATTTGTAATTGAATGCTAAAGTAGTCCATAACAAAATGTGTGAGCTTATCTAAATTCCTGTATAGACAAAGAAATAAAAACATGCACAAAGCAAAATTTTTTTCTCACTTTTACTGTCATCTGTTTTTTAATATTACATTTTGTTTCAGCCAGCATATGCCTTGATTGGTTCTCTGAATGGGATTCATGTTTTTGGTGAGTCACATGGAGTCACTCTCTGTACCACAAGAACCCCAAATTCAAATCTTATGTGGAAGACATACCATGATAGGTAAGTGTTTTCTCAGTACAGCACTGTGTATAAAAAAAATGTGATACAGTACAGTATATGCATATACCAGGTAAGTTAATTAAAAAAAGAAAATTTTTCAAAAATGTAAAAAAATAAAAGGGTTGTTGGTCTAATTCTCATTCCATCATAAAAATACTATACAGTACTTCTATACTGTATATACTGTACTTACATTACCTGTTATTACATAGAAAGAAACTTAATACTGTACTGTAATATGTATAGACCAGTACTGCATATGTTTACAGTACAGTACTGTATAGACTGTATATACAATAATTACAGTACAGTACCGTTACTTAAAGAAAACGTAAAAAAATAAAACGGGTACAGTGATATCTCCGTTAGCCGGAACAATTGGTGCAGAGTACTTCCGGGAATGAGAGATTTCCAGGTACAGTAACGAGACGACTCTCTCAAAGCCAGAAAAAATCCCTCATCCCTGGAATTTTCCGAGTACCGGAAAAATTTTATCGGAAGTTTCAGAAACTGCCCATTATATCATCTCTCAAACCCGGAAAAAAATCCCACATCCCCGGAATTTTACGGGTACCGGGAAAATTTTCTCAGAATTTTCCAGAAAATGTGCCCCTCAGAAAATTTCAATTTTGGCTATCGGAGAGTTTCGGGTTTGAGGGATTCCGGCTATCAGAGATATTACTGTACGTACTGTACACCAGGGGTCGGCAACCTTTTAAACATACTGTGCCAGTTTTTAACATTTCTACTTCCCTACTGCCAACTATAATTTTCAATGTGCAAATTATTGTCAAGTGTATATTGATGAATAATGCTGTCATACATGGTATTTGAAATACAGTACACACAATTGCATATGAATGGTAAAATATATAATCAAATACTATAAAATGCTCTCACCATTTTAGTGTGATCCCTGTCCCTGCTTCCTCTTGCTCAGCGTTGCTATATCGGGAGTATATCTGGACATCTTATGTTGCACACACCCCTTGGAGTGATCAGTTGTAAGTCGGCTCCGTTGAGGATTGAGGATATTATTCCTGTGTGAAAATATCTGCTCACATAGATATGTCTATCCAAAGGTTGAAAGCAGTTTGAAGGTAACCTTCATCAAGAAATCAAATTTCTCTGGTAGGGATGCCCAGCAGCTTAGGATGGAGGCCTCATGATCACTCACAGTCGTTTCAAGTGATTTACGTAGTTCCATAAACTTTACTACCTATAATGAAGACGACTTAAAATCGATCAGCTGCATCTCCAGGTCCCCAATTTCCATCCACTCAAATAAAGACGAGTCCAAGTCACTCTCCTCAAAGTTTTCAGGTTTAATTAAAAAGAAAAACATTGGGCCAATGTGCTGGAAATCTTGAAATCTGAGTGAGGACTATGACTTCAGTTCTTGCATGTACACTGCAATTTCTGTAACATCATAGAATGATGTGCTGACAACCCCTTCTGGTGCTTGAAGTAGTGGAAAGTTGTAATTTTAATATTCACAAAGTAAACTGCCAGATTTGCAACAAAAGCCTTCCAAGTGTCATACAGATCCACAACTGTTTGTCCTGCAGGCAAAGATTAACATCACTGAGGTGTTTGGTGATGTCTGAGAGAAACATAAGTTTCACTACCCATTGGTCATCTTCCAGTTATGGGTATTTTTGGCCCTTTTCTTTCAGATAGATCCTGATTTCATCAAAGCATTCCATGAACCGTTCTAAAACCTTCCCGCAATTTAACCACCTAACATGAGTAAAGGGGGTATGCCTCCATAAGGTATGCACTTTTCATCTCATCAAGAAAAGACTGGAATTGTCTGTGTGTAAGAGAAGATCGTGCAACCATAAAATTCAAACCTTTTGTCACAGTGGCCATTACTTTATTGAGATCAGAGTTTGAAATTCTGGCTCACAGATTTTCTTGATGAATAATGCAGTGCCCGATTTTATCCTCAATTAGCTTGACAAATTCCCTGTTTTACTACCAAAGCAGGAGTGCCATCCGTTGTAACTGCAAATATTTTTTTTTTAATATCAACCCCTCTCTCCTCAAAATGATCAATGAACATTTTAACAATGTGATCTACCTTGGCAGTACCATGCATAGGTCTTAAGCAGCACAGCTCCTCGTGTATCTCCGTGTCACTGTACCTGGCTACAATAACCAAACTTGGTATGTCATTTATATCAACACATCAAAAGCAATACTGAACACATTTGCACTTGTTAATGCAATAGTTTGCTGTTCTTTTATATTTGCCGCCATGTCTTGATATGTGCCTCTCTACAGTCCTGGCTGCAACAGGCATGTCTTTTATCCTTGAGATGATTGTGTTTGTTTGGTAAATCACTAAATAAAACGTGAGAGCTGTTGAGAAAGTCCTCCTTTATATAATCCCCATCAACTAATGATTTTCCATGTTTAGCAATACAGAGAGAAACTTTGTAGTTGGCCTCAGTTGCATGATCTTTGTTTGCACTCAGATTCTTCATAACGCTGTTTGTTTTTCTTTGCGGGATACTGCCTTCTTAATTGCTTCAGCCTTGTATGCATTGTCCTTAAATGTCTTCTCATACTTCGTTTCATAATGTCTCTTTACACTTGATGTCCGGCAAACAACATTCTCACAACACAGAGCACGCACAGCTCGACCATTCTTTAGAATAAATCCAAAGTCTTTTGTCCAAGAGGGTTGAAACGATCGAACGTTTAATTTGGCTTTCTTGGCAGCTGCCAATGTGGCTACTTAATTATGAGTAGCTTCTGTCACCGCAGCTGAAAGTACACTGACCATGCCTGACGGTCTGAGTAACCAGTGTTACCACCTAGAAATAGAAACTCCCACAAATAAATAATCTGGTAGCTTGAATACTAATAGAAAGATGATTGTGTAATTTTAATAAAACTGATGTAAATACATATTCAAAATAATAAAACAAAATTGTCCTCAATTTCTTAAATATAGAAAATATTTGAGAAAAAGAACACAAGGCGAGCTACTTATTTTGTGTAGCTAAAATGGCAACACTGGCTCTGATGCAACACAGGCTACAGCTGAGTGGACGGGTACTGGATGCATGAGTTCTAGCTCGAGCTCATGTCACAGTTTGTTTATTTGAAATGGCACTATTATTTTTAAATTTTGTAATATATTTTTAAAATAATTTCGCGTGCCATGCTCAACCCTTTTGCGTGGCATGCGTGCCAGGGGTTGCTAACCCAAGCTGTACACCCTCGAAGCCGGGTTTCAGAAAACTGCAGATTCCTAAAAACTTAAATTTTCTTCCCTTGAGTTAGGTTAAATTTTCTTCCCTGGCTATGTCATATTTTGCTTCCATAAACTCAGTTTTACTTTGTAAATAACAAAGTAAAGAAAATGGTGTTGGTTGCATTCTTTAAATAACAAAGATTCATTAAATACAGTAAACCCTTACCATTCGCGAGGGATAGGTTCCAAGAAATGGTGCGAATTGGCAAAACTGCGAATAGCCACTTATATAATACCTTAGTGCACTAATATACAGGTTTACCTATACTGTGTATGAGAAACTTAAGTCACAATACTGTACTTACATTCGAATGGGGAAGTCTGGAGCTTTCTCATTTTTCACTATGCTCTTGTCATGAACAACCTGAGCCACTTTAACACTTGCAGGAGCACTTGCTTGAGCAGAATCATGAATTGCTTGTTCATTCTTTCTTATGAACCACACTGTGGATTCGTTAACACCAAACAACCGACCAACCACGGTAGCACTCATCCCCTCCTTTAACTTGTCTAATAATTCAACTTTCTTTGTCAGATCATCACTGACTTTTGCCTTTTATGTTTCACTCCACTAGCATCACTAGCACTGACACTAAGCAGTCTTTTCGGGACCATTTTCACAAAGAAACAAAAGTTTTGAGAGTATGACACGAGATGCTTGGTCATGGGTACAGGGTGAGGGCAAACAGAGCGAGATGAGACACTGCGGGCGAGTGGGGTGACTCGTTGTGCTGAGGGAGGAGGCTCGCATGCTAGCCACCCGAGCCACCAGCTTCTTACCGCGAATCATTAAAATCGCGAATTGTAAACCCGCAAATGGGATGGGTTTACTGTAGTGTCTTTTTATAAATTGAGAGTTGGTAGTGTGGTAGTGAAGGAAACACAACTAAAAGGAGGAGTTTTATTCCTGACGTTTCATCACAAGATGAAACATCAGGAATAAAGCTCCATCTCTTAGTCAAGTTTCCTTCACTACCAACAGGTACCAGAAGTTTCTCCTATGTGGAATACATTTGCCAGAAGTAAGAGAGACTTTCTTAAATAATTATTGTCTGATTGAGTAATTGAATAAATAGCCTAATACCTTGGTTTACATTACTTTTGAAATTAATATTGGTCATAGAACCAAAGATTCGAGGTGAAGAACTCTTGGGGCCAATGTTCATATGATCTCAATGCTGTATAGGTATACCCAGAAAACCGATGCCTCAATAACCTACGATTACATATTGTGGAAATACCCCATAAGTTTCGGTGATGCCCCGGAGATCTAACGATCGGGAGAGGAGCTGCAAAGCTGTTTTGAATTTGGTGAGTTGTGGTATGGTGTGAATTCATGCCACGATAGTTCTCTGCACTCCGCCTCTGACTCATTCCCACCATCTTTGCTCTTGTTTAAACATGCCACGTATCTCTGTCTTTGTGATGGTTTCTCTTGTGCTGCCACTCTTAGGGGCAACTTGATGTGATGTGATAAGGCATAATAAGAGTAATGATGGATCAGCAAAGATTGGTAGAGATTGAACTTGCCACCCTAGACCATCTCTACCATCCTCAACACAAGTAAATAAGTGTCAGTTTATGCTTTACATTGCTCATTTAAGGCTTAATGTGCTTGCTTTATTTTCTTGCTTCACAGTGTGCACGACAAAGATATATCAAGGGTAGGTGGGAGTTTTGGAGGGTGGCCATTCCCTAACCCCCTGAATTTGTTATGTTCTTATGGGTTTAAATCCCTGAATTTGTTAAGTTATTATGGGATTAAATGCTTAAATAACCATTGATTCACGAACCAACGACTTTTCCCGATCCATATGCGTCAGTTATCTGGGTACACCTACACTGTACAGGTACGTATACTAAATAACTTGAAATTGTATTATGGTTATTTCTTACAGCATTCGGCTAGTTTTAATTCGAGGAAGTGAGACTGTTGGAGACAGATGTGACGGCTTACTTCTAGATTTGATGTTTGCCTCTCTAGTTCTTCTTCTTGGTCTGGACACCCTAACTACATCAACCAATGTGGAAAGACTAAAGAGGGATATCAGGGTAGGTTATCAGGATCAATGCTTCAGAAATATGAGGAACTGTGGGCGAGAAGTAAACGAGTGGCAAAAAATTAAATGTACGAAGTTAAAGTTTAGTAGTTTTGAAAAGTACTATGTAAGGATATGATAACTTTACATCTCATGCTGTTTTGTTGTTCGTCTTGTTGTCATCTGCAGCACCTCATATTTAATGGAGAGATAAATTATTGTGTTTCCATGCTAAGCTGGCCCATAAGCCACGCCCCTCGTCTATAGCTACAAATAGCTGATTGGTTCCCCTGAGCGTTTTACCTCCCTGGACTGTATGTGCATAAGTGCGTACAGTGGACCCTCCATTAACGAGCGGTTCAACCTACGGGATTTCAATCAACGAGTTACCTCCCGCAAGGACTATCAGTTCTATTAATGAGTACAAATTCTATTAACGGCAGCCTTACAAGAAATGTGTTTTGGTGCATGCATCAGCTGATCGACCGATCAGCTGATGCGCACCAATAATCGGTTTTCTGCTTACCTTTTTTTCTAGTGGAGTGAACATCGAGAAACTTGTGCTTTTGAACATTTTTGCATTTTTACGTTAAAATTATTGGTCATTCTGAAATTTAGTTAACACATTGATAATATACAGTTTAGTGTTGGTTTAAATAAGAAATCTGGAATTAGTTAAATAAATTGTTGTGAGCTTAAAATTTTATTGGCGAAATTATCAAGCATGTGTTTTATTTATTATTGTACAGTACACTGTACAGTACTGTATATTGTTTATATTTAATGTTTTGTTAATTATATTACCGGTATACAGTACTTTGTATGTACTTTTTTATTAATTTAAAGGGAATTCTGTGAGTTGGAACCAATTACCCAATATCCCATTGAAGTAATAGATTCAGTTAACGAGTGACTGTGGAACCAATTGTGCTCATTAATGGAGGGACCACTGTATTTATATCGACCTTATTTGATAATATTTAAAAAAATTTCTAATATCCTCTCTGAAGTGCTCGTGCCTTAAAATCACTTGCATTTTGATAGTTCAGATATTTAACATTATTTTAGATAATAACAAGTCTGCTTACCAGTTGTGAACACATTTAGTTTGAATTTTCTACGAACCAATCAGCTATTTGTATAGAAGAGGGGCATGGCTTATGGGCCAGGTTAGCATGGAAAGGGTATAGTATCGTGAATGGGGACTGCACTCATCAAGAAATGACATGTATTTGGATTGATAAATATAAATGTACTGCAATTTAGATGTAATAGTGAGCAGCGAGTTGTAATTTGGCATGTTTCTCATTTTAGCCATGTTATGTATTGCTGGATGAATTACTGTCCCGAGCCATAGGTAGTGAGGATCATCAGGGGTTTTCCCACTTAACGGGCTGTGCAGAGTGCCTTATTCCTCCAGAGCAACATTCATTACAGGTCAGATTCTCGCATTTATTTTGTATTGATAATGAATTTCATGATTGAATAGGACTGAATGGTAATTTTACAATATACTACCCTGTACAGTATTTTTTAACTATTTTTTCATTTTATTAAAATGTTAAGTGTCAGCCTCATGTGGACACTTAATGGATGTGTTAGCCAAGATTGAAGTAGATCTTGGTAGTATCAGCATGGTAAACTGAATGCTGCTCTTAAGTACTGTAAATTGTTTGGTAAAGTTCATACAAGGATGCAACTTATAATATATACTACAGTCTCTCCTCGACTTACGACAACCCGGACATACGACGGCCACTGTCATATAAAATATTTTTCACATTACCGGGTATGTATTTTCGAGTCCCGACGTTAGCGATCGTGCTGTGTACTGAAATGTTTTTTTTTTTTTAATTCCTATAAAATGGCTGGCAAGCGTAAAAGTGAGAGTTCTTGTGGTGCTGAGAAGAAAAAGAGACATCCATTTTAGAATTTTTATGTATTATTTTCGCATTTTCGACTTACGACCAAACTGACTTATGACCTGGTCGTTGGGACGGAACCCCGTCCCATTCTTATGCTGATGATTCTACTTTTCACCCTTCTTCACATTTTTCCCTTCCCCCTAATTCTCAAACTCAATCTGTTTCTAGAGCTGATACCATTTCATTTATCAATGTGGATCTGTGCAGCATCTCCGAATGGGGAGGTAGAAACTTGGTTAAATTCAATAGTAATAAAACACACTGTATTTACCAATTACACTTTCCAAATTAGATGATCTCCCACCAATCACATTTCAGGATGAAATCATTCTGCCAAATTCTAAAATAGATATGCTAGGCCTCACTATTTCCTCTGTCATGGAAGTCACACATCCACAACATTATTAAAGCTGCCTCCCGAAAGCTGGAAATGCTGTACAGATGCCGTAGCTACTTCACTCCTGAACAGTAGCCTCAAGCTTATTAGGGATTCATTCGTCCTAACTTGGAGTACTGCTCTCATATCTGGGGTGGCTCCTCTTCTGTCCAACTGTTAGATAGGGTGGAATCAAAGGCATTTCGTCTTATCAACTCTCTTCCTTAAGTTGATAATCTTTCTTCCCTTTCTCTTTGCCGCAATGTTGCTTCACTCTCTCTCTTTTATAGGTACTTTAACAGGCAATGTTCAGTGGATTTGGCATCCTGTGTGCCGCCGGCAAGGCCGTGGGCTCGTAACACTTGTCTTGCCCGAGGTGCCCACCGTTTCTCTGTGGATGTCAGTCACACTAGAATAACCCGTTATAGTACCTCCTTCTTTCCTCACACAGCCAAACTGTGGAATGCTCTGCCTTCGTCTGTGTTTCCATACTTATACAATGTCTCACTTCAAAAAAGCTGGTTTTCCAGCCTCTTTGTAATTTAATAAAAAAAAATTCTTTGCTATTTTTATTTATTTTTTTTTCAATTAAGGTAAAGTCTAGATTTTCACCTAGTTTCAGTTCTTAATGGTTATGTATGTAGTGGGACAGTCTAAAAGAATAAATTGATCCTTCCCTCGAGAAGAGGGGTAGCCTCAGTTCTGTACTCCAGCAGCATTCAGATCTAGCCTCTTGAGTTTGAGACCCCTTTCTTGGCCTTGACACAAAACTGAAAATCTGTTTTTTGAAATTCAATGATTTCTTTTTCTAGTTAACTTGGTACTGCTTTTCAGCTATGGAGGATTTTAGATCTGCTATTGTTCACAGGCTTATGAATGACTCCATAGTAATTTTTGGTGTAAATGGATGTGCCTGATCTGGATTGTGGATTTTATTCCTTCAGTGGATCTGAAATGCAAGGGAAATGGTCTACAGAATTACAAACTTTTGAGTTCATTCCACTTGAGGACCTCTGGGAGTTTAAAATTTTAAATTATTTGTATTTTTTTAGATTTAAAATTGTCCTGCGATCCATTTACATTTACCGGAGACTTTGTTTAGAAATCTTTAACACACTGAGTTAGTCAAGACAGATACAGTATTGGTTGTGATTTTTTTATTGTTGTTATTGAGATAGTATCATTGAAACAATACTTACTCCGTATGCGATGTCATTATGATAAAATGTATTATGTAAGTTATTTATAAAGATCATAGCCTATTTACAATGTATCCCCAGACTTTTTTCATCTCTTACAGTTTGTGATAATTTAATGAAATGCCATCATGAATATCTCATATGACCACTAGAGGAAAGTGAAGAATGATAAATATATAATATTAACGAACATGAAAGGTGCGTCCTGCTGAGGTCACCAGTTATTGGTCTGTTATATACAGTATATAGAAACGTCTTTGTGTGGGTTTGTATGCAGGAATTGTTACTTGTGTGTGTATACTTGTGGCTATATGGGAGGCTATGTATGTACCTGAGCTAGTGGCATACCGTGGTTTTGCAGAACACCCACATATATCCGTTATCAAATCAAATATCAAATATGTCTAAATTAGGGTTGTCAAGCTTTTATAAACACCTGATTTCTTAAATTATATCAGTGGCATTTGACAAAGTATCTATTATAAATCCTTAAATAATAGGAGCAAAAATACTTGCGGCAAAAGAATATTAAGCTTTCAGTGTTATCTACAGTAATTTAGAAATAAGACTTGGCATCCTGCACACTGCTGGCCCTCTGTAAAGTTGTCAGTGATCTTATTGCCGACATTTAAATACATAATTAGCAAATAGCTTTTATTTATGTGATCCAATTGTTATTTCAAGTAAAATAGAAAACTGAATAACTTTCCCAAGTGAAAAAAAATTATAACTGGAAATGAACTGTTGGGTCATTTAGAAATATTAAAACTAATAATGTGGGCCAGTTTTGTTCAGCTGACGGAGAGCCGCTGCCGGTCTACATAGCCTCTCGACAAGTAAATGCAGTTTTCGAAGTGCATGCAGAAAGATAAGCCGCATGCCCTCAATGGACATATAGACGTAACCATCCTATAAATAACATGCTAAAATGAACATTATTGTGGTTAAACCACCCAAACGGCTACTAAGCTGATAAGAGGCGAATATGATAAAAAAAATTTATTGAAGATACTATTTAAAAATATATTTTGCTTTCCACTAGGCATGCAATGCATGCTTGCATTCATTAAGAATATGCCACTGATGTGAGCGTATATGAGTATGAATACTTCTCAATGCATAATTTTTATTTCCTCTTTTATCATTTTATTTTGTTATTTCTTCATATTTGAGGGTGGCTGGAAGCATAAGCAAACACAGACAGTCAGTCATATATTCACTCTTACTGCTGTAACTTATGTTTTCTGCTATGGTATTTCTCCTTTCATAACAAGTACTCTTACATATATTTGGCTTATACCTATGACTTGACACGACCTAAGTTCACCCGTCAGTAGCACCTTCATCCTCAAAAGTGACCCGATGGCATGCACTCCACACATCTACATACACTGCTGTGTTCAGGGTGTCCATTCACCCCACTACTAGCACTTCCCTGACCAACTCCTTCAATCACCAGCTTGGTCTTCCCCACATCCAGCCATATTATTCATCTAGAAACAATACTATTTGCTCTTTTTTGCCAAGCTTACACGTCATAATATGTTTGTACCGCCTTAATAAATCCTGGTGTTCTCAGTTTTATTCTCGTGTGTGCATTTTTTGTACATGTTACTCAGTACTCGTATGTGCCTGCCTATGTCTCTGAATACACTATACAGTACAAGTATTCTCTGCTTCATTGTCTGTATGCATAAAAATTCTGTGTATGTACCGGTACTGTACTACAGTAGTTTACTTTTTTATTGTGTTTGTATATATGTATTTGGTTTTGTGATTGTATATGTATATCTGTGCTTGCATACTTTGTTGAGGTCTAGGTGTGTCTGTACACTTTAATAAGTTTTATGTGCTCAAATTATCTATTTATCAGGTCATATGGGCATGTCTCAAGTAAGATATAAGATGTTATTTTAGGGGAATAGTTAATGTTATATTGAATGTATGGGTGACAGGTGGGGCATTATAGGCTCCACAAAAGAATTTTGTAATGTCAATTTCTAATGATTGTTTTATATGGATTTACCATGTTCAGTTTTTACTTTTAATGTATTTAAGATAATCTAATGGTTAAAGTTTTCAGTTAATTAGTCCCCTGTGGGTCATCCTGGTTATTTGTTCACTGTTGGCCCAGTTCAGGGTTGCTGATGTTGATTGTGTGTATATGAGAATGTCTTCAACTAATATTTTTATTTTCTTGATGAAGGTATTACAGTATTGTATATCTATTAAATAAAATGCATTGTTATTTCCATTTGTTTTTATATTTCTTATTTTACCTTCCCTCTTTCCAGAGTGAACTTGAAAAATTTGCTGAAGGAGCAGACTCAACATACGGGTGTGTGATGCTGCAGGGATATATTTTGTGTGGGACTCGCAACTTTTGGTCATTGTCTCACACAGAGCTGGTTCTCCTCCCTCTGCTGGTGGCTACCAACATATTCACTGTAGCACGTGACTTACCCATCTACCTCCCTAATAAAAGTCCTAATGTGAGTTACAGTACAGTATTACTATTTACATCTGACAAGTTGGGTACTGTATATACTCTCCCACATGATTTAGCTGAGCCCTCCCTCCCTCGGTAATTCAACAAGTTATGGGCTCTAGCCTTTCTGAATTAGCCCCAATTTCCACATGATAATGTGAACTGAATTTTTCTGGTTAAATTGAATGCCGGATGTTCACTTTTTTTTTTTTTTTTTTACTTTAAAACTTGATGATTGTTAAACTGAATTGCCCTTCAGTGGGACCTTACTGTATTTCATAACATGGTTGTCTTTAGTTATTTTGGTCTTTTTCTTGTAGTCATACTGTTGAATTCAGTACATGTTAGAGAAGAAAAAATTGCCAATTAATGTAATGGTAACTAGGTTAAAATGTGTTTCAGGTACCGTTCAGAATGCTGGTGGTACGACTAACAGGTCATATATCAGTGGTAACTCTCTGTGGCCCAACACCCACTCTGTCAGAAATGATTCGTGCAGCCTCATCATTTTGGGCCCCATCATACCAAGTCTTGGAGACACTTACCACTTTGTTACCATGGAATATTATGCCAAGTCTTCTGTCCCAGCTTGATAATGCTGTCATAGGGTAATATGTTTAAGTGCTTGTGGTGTTTGGCCTTATTTTTATGTTTCTGCAAATTTATGTCATTTTACTGTACTGTATTCTGGTATTCTTAGATTAACTTTAACTTTCTTTAGTTAAATTTTAACATTGGATAACTTTTATTTTGAAGAATCTGGTTCCTGTAGTTCTGGAGTCCTTCTTTGTCATGGGAGAGGATTTTTAGATGTTTTGATATTTAGCTTGGGACTTGATGCTGTAGCATAGGGTGTACTTGTATGAAGATATAGAAAAAATCTCAAGCTATTGTGGGTAATGGTTACTGGACTCTGTAAAATTATTGCTTCTGTTATTTCCAACCCTAAAATTCCACAGGCTCATTCTAGTCAACTACGACCACAAAAAATGTGTGAGCTGTGTGCACCTTAGTGAAGAGACAAGATCTAGATGTTTAAGTGTTGCCAAGAAGACGGCTGCATTGCGCTCTGTTTACCGAAGTGTTGTTGGATCATTACTTCAGCCTCCTGCTATACCTCCAGAGGATTTTCCATCACGAGTAAATATTTCTTGGGTTTGTCCATGAGAGTCATCATGCATTTAATATAAAAGAGTATTATAAAGAAATGCAAGCTACTGTGCTAGAAAGTACTACAGTATTTGTATGTGTGAGTAAACAGAAGCTGTGTTTGATTTACTGGTGTGTACCTATTGGTTTGTATGTGATGGGCAATTATGGAACTTTAAATGAGCACCGTACTGTATATGATACTTTGTGTCATGGTGACGGATCCCTAGTTGGGCTCGGAGAGAAAGCTACATAAGTTTTAAGTACAGTACAGTATTCTGGAGGAAATAAATGACACTATAGAGCAGTGATGGGCAACCTAAGTTAGTAATTGGGTTACATGAGTGGCCTTAATTCATCTCAATGAACTGCATGAGTGGCCCTCCTTTACCTCATTGGACCACCATAACCTAACAGATATGCATAAATACATTTAATACAAGCTGAACATTTCATAAGTTATAGGAAATATTTATGCAATCGTACTGTGTGTAAATATAATTGTCATCAGTTTTTAATAACAAAACAAAAGGTTCAGTGTACACTGCCCTGGACTTCATATGACACCTGGAGATGAAATGTACACACACCTGTGAATGTGACTTTATCTCCTTTACATTAATAGGTTGTAGTTGACTTTTGTGATTAAAGTTGATTCAGAACAATTGGTTCTATATTGATGCATTAAACTGTGATTGATGAGTTGTTTATTATACTTTGTTCAATTATGATATTATGATTGATCTTGTGCTCATAAAAATTTTGTTGCTGATTGTGTTAGCAAAGAAAGCAGGGTGTGATTATTATCCTTGTAGAACATTTTATGAAGTGACACAGCTTTTAATATTACTGTGCATCTGTTTTTAATTCCATTTTCCTTTTGATTGTCATTTATGGCTCATGATAAAAATAAATAAATCCAGTAATAATTAAGACAAAATTATTTCCTGCACATACAGCTGCATCCAGATCATACACCCCTCGAGTCATACATCTCCACTGATAGCTACAAGGTGTACGTGCTGCAGTCATCCTCATATCATCTTCTAGTCCTGTTTCCACCTGCTCTACCAATTCACATAGCCAGGTGAGAAATTAAAGAGAGGGAGGCTTAAAAAAGCTGCTGAAATTGGATTTTCTGAATTATGAAAATAAATTAGTATTTTTTGATGCACCATGAGAATAATAATAGCTGATAACAAAATTGGTTATTTCAGAAAAGTAAGCATCAGAACATTAGCAGTTTTTACAAAAGGTAAGGTTCCCAAACTCTGACACTGCAAAAAGTTGGTTAAATTTAGAAGATCCGCTTTATTCAGTACAAAAAGTACATTGTAAAATTGTTTTATATTTTTAAGTCATAAACACCTGTAAATATGAATAATTTAATTTATTAGTTCATATATGGATGGAGTGAATTTATCAATGTATTTACTGGCATTCAGTTTTGTGATATACTATACTAGCTGGAGAACCTGGTACTGTGTGAGTGTGTTTTAAGGGCAGCTCGTGGTCTCTGTCTGTGACTAGACTATCACCTACACTACATCACTACCCTATCACCTACAATACAGCACTACACTATCAGTTACACTACATCACTACACTATCACCTACAATACAGCACTACACTATCAGTTACACTACATCACTACACTATCACCTACAATACAGCACTACACTATCAGTTACACTACATGATATATATATATATATATATATATATATATATATATATATATATATATATATATATATATATATATATATATATATATATATATATATATATATATATATATATATATATATATATATATATATATATATATATATATATATATATATATATATATATATATATATATATATATATATATAAAGCCAGAGATCATGAACACATAAAGAAATCTAGACAGTGTCCTTTATATGTCGAGATATACTTTGAAAGTATGACTCAATTGAACAATTTCAAGATTTAAAGGTAATTTGTAAGAAATGTTGTATGGTCTTACCATATATCTTTCATTCTTTTAAGTTTTTTATTTTCATGTGTGATGGTAATGATTGTGTGTTTCTTGGTACTGTATTTGATATCTGGGTCATGTATGTCTCATTTCACAGTGAGTTTGTGAAAATTGTGCTTGACTGAAAAGATTCTCAGAAATTATTCATTGTTTTAACATAGAAACTTCACCCGTGAAATCTACTAACATGTAAGCTTGCCTGTGTTTAGATGATTATTTGTAACTTGTAGGAGATTATTATTTGGATGAAGACTTCATCTAAATAAGTCAAGTAATATTTGGCTTTTTGGAGTAACTGCAGGGGGTCAAAGGTGTAATGCAATGGCTACATGTGCCAGTTAATTTCATAATAAAACCTGTTAGATGCAAACCTGCTTGCTATGACCTGGTTTTACAGGTCGACCACTGATTTGCTGACACCATTGATGCCGGAACAGCAATTTTAACGAACCATGGGTGGTCATGGCCTTGGAGCTACCACTCCCGAAACCTACCGTATGCTCTAACTCTGAAAACCTCTTGGCTGCTAGAAAATCAATATGACATAGCATAAGCAATTACTAAATGAAAAGCCGGTGTAGGGTATATGGAAGTTTATTGTTTACTTACATAAACTGCTGTATTACTTACGCTGATTATATTTCTGGACCTGGGGGACTGTCTGGATTATCTTCTTCAACTTGGGACATCAATGCACACTATACGTTCGTTAATTAGCACAGAAGGGCTCTGGGGCACTCTAATTACCGAAAAATTCAAATTACCGATTTCGGAATATATATTTTGACTAACATTCGAAAATTTATGACATTTTTGTGTTCAATTATTCATTTGTCTTCTGTCCAGTTTTTGCGCATTCCCTTGGCTGCCACGTGAAATAATCTATTTATAATTACTGTGCAAACAAAAATATTTGGTAAATGTATATACAGTAATAATAAAGTAAATAATACAGTAATAAATAAATGTAATACTGCATCCTAATCCATTTCTTAATACTGTATATTCCTATAATAATAATAATATTAATAATAATAATAATAATAATAATAATAATAATTTACTTTTCCGAACCGCTCAGTTATAGTTAAAATCTTAGACATAATTTGTAACAGCACACCAGATTCACACCAACGAGTCTTGGCCATGACACCACCACAACTGCTGACACTATAAACAGTTTTACCAACTGTGAAACTGATTTCCTGCCAGTTACCTACTCCTATGAGGAATAAGATAATATAAAATTACTAGTAAATGTGAGGAATAAGTCAATATAATAATAATAAATTAATTAATACAAAAATCTTAGCGCTCTTCCCATTTGGCTGCTGGACAAAGAAATTTGTTAATCATTTGACTACACGCAAGAGACAGGTGAGATCCCCCACACCACCCTCCCCACTTAGCGTGAACTCTTAACACAAAGAAAGTTTATTTTCTTTTATGTTTTTTACTTTATGATAAGTTTGTTTTTGCACATTCTGTATCAAAGATTTTATGTACAATCTGATATTATGAGTTAAAAAATAACCATAACACCTCACAGCCCGGTAAGGTTAGCCTCCTACAAGCATGTCCCGGGCAGCTATAGTTCACCATAAATGCACGGTAAATTTGAAATTCCAGCACTGTAAAACTTTCCAGACCATCAGTGGTTCCGGACCATTAATTGCCTGAAATTTGGTGGCCAACTGTAGCAACTAATTTTAAAAAGAATAATAAAAAATAAATAAATAAATAAAAATTATCAGATCTTCCATATCAAACTTTTCCATTCCCACAACACAGTATTTTTGTACTTGTGTGTTAAATATTTAGCCACAGTCACACTTTTTTATGGTTCCACAAAGTTGTCGAAGACATTTTGTTGATTTTTATGTGTCCATAACCCTCATTCACCGAAGCTTGTCAGTACAATTATAATATGCTCATATACTGCGTATCCAGTACTGTATAAGATACTCAGGGTTGCAGAATGTTGGGTGAAAAGATCCGTCCAACATTTTTTCCGTATTTAAGCGTTTTGTTACTTCAATATTGTGTCAAGGGTTAATGAGTGTCACTGTAGATCAAACCCCCATTACAAAATATATATATATATATATATATATATATATATATATATATATATATATATATATATATATATATATATATATATATATATATATATATATATATATATATATATATATATATATATATATATATATATATATATATATATATATATATATATATATACAGTATATAATTACTCCATTCTCAAGTACATATGTGGCGGCAAAACAGTTACCCCAAACCATAAACAGTATTGTAGTAGAGAAACTTTGAAATACAGAATATTGTAAATTACTAACCAAAATGAATGAAGGAACATGTATTGATATTGTTAAATAATTTTAAGACAGAGCTTTTTAAAGCACTGTAGTTGTATGAATGTGTGGAAGTTATGTATGAAATCCACACCAAAACATATACGAGTGTACTGTATTTACGGTATTTGGTCAGTAATTTGAATGTTTGGGAGAATAGTGTGTGTATATTTACATTGTATGTAGGAACCAGTACACATGATACATACAGGTATCAAACATGTTTTGTTGTACAGTATTACAAATATCATTTACACAGTGCATTTCCATTGTACGGGTATGAGTTAACATTGTAATTTTTTGGCCAGGAGTCATGCCCATAAATATATCTGCTCATAGATTTTTTAACTTGTGCAGTGGCTTGGGTAACTCATTACAGCCTACTAGTCTCTGACTGGTGCTAAGAGTCCCCAAATTCCAGAAGGTCATCTATGTTTAAATTCACCCCTCACTATAGGATCCAGAGATGGTTGGTGGTTGTTGTGTTGCCTTGGTAACTAATGGCAACATGGGTCATGAAGTGAATGTGTGTTAGGGTGGCAGGTGGAGACTCTTAGCTTATGCTTATTTGGCAACTCATATCTCCAATACCCCCTTTGTTGGGGCTACTGTTAGAAAATACAGGTACAGCATGCCTTGACAATTCGGGAATTATTAATTCGCGGACCTCGATTAATTATTCGCGGATGACACCCTGGATGTACCCAAGAATGTCTAAGGGTAGTTTTAAAGTTGCTCGCATTTTTGCAGCCAGGACAGGGAGCCATTCATTATAGGGACAGTAATTTCTTTTACCTGTATTGTATATGTGTGTGTGTGTGTGTTTGTAGACACACACACACACACACAGAAACACAAAACACATACAAATGATAAATAATGAGAAAATCCTCTCACAAATAATCAGAAACAAGACAACAAAATGTATAAAATATATTAGTGTACCCTCAAGTCAACTCCGTGCTTTCTTATAACTTTAATCACAAAGCACGGTGTTGACTTGAGGGTGGACTCTCACATTTTTAATAAATTTTTGTTGTCTTGTTTCTAATTATTTGTGAGAGGATTTTCCCATTATTATTTATTTGTATGTGTGTGTCTACACAGTGTCGACACATGCATACATATATACAATACAGGTAAAAGAAATAATTGTCCAAAGGGCAAACTCATAAAGAAAATATACATTTCTTTGCACAAGAGTAAAAATGTACCCCTTACCCCTGGTCAGCCAATGTTATTCGTAGATTTGGCCATTTGTGGCCATTTTGAGAACCTAACCCCTGCGAATTTTAAGGGAATGCAATTTATGGATTATGGTTCCAATCAAACATGTAAGGGTCTTGAGAACCATGGTTGTCACACTATAGCTTTGTTGACTTCATAAACTACCTAGTTCATACTTTGTTATAAAGTGAGATTTCAGGATTAATCCTTCATATTTTCAGTATTAGTTGTACTGTAAATGTAAAGCCTGATGATTTGCATTTCAACCATTGCATTAATGAAAAACCTAAAATTTTCTCTACTTCAGTACATTCATGAGCATTTTGGTAGAATGTATTCACAGGTTCATCTGGTGGAGACTTTAGGGCATTTGGACTGATCCCTTTCTCTACAGTAAAATTAGTTCTACTGGCTCAGCCTTTTTTGAAGATGGTTTCTTTTGTAAGGTACTCGTTGTTGCATATTATATCTTGTCAATAAATGCATACGGGTAATTTCTGGTAATTACATTATTACTTTTATAGTAATAAAGCCAAAACCCTCAGTTTGTCAGGTGGGTCCAAGTGACTGAAATCATTGAATCAAACTGTATACAGGCAGGAAAATTCTGTTTATGTGCGCAATTGTTATTACTGTATTTTGAGTAATTTTACTTAATTTTTTGTTCATTCCACTCCTTCTCTGTCAGTTTAAACCTCATTCAACAGGCTCATGTGTTTTGTATAATTTTTTGGAGATATGAGCATGAAGGAGGCTCTTTTATTGTGGCCACCCATCAGAGGGAAGCAACTTGGCTAGAATAACTTAATGTAAAGTATTTGTAATCTTCCCATGATCCTTGAAGATATATTCCAACTAATTTTTACACATTATAATCTTTGAGATCTGCCGCAATTAGATGCACACGTACCTGTACTGTGAACTTATTAGAGTACAGTATATTGAACATCAGCCGTTTTAACTTTTGGTTTAATACAGTACTGTATATCACTTGCTTTACAATTTTTGAGGTAATTGTTATACCAAAGTAGCTCTAACTAACCTTATTAAGTACAGTACAGTAATTTGGTGTACAGCATCAGGTATGGTGTTTAGAAATCAGAATAAAGTTGGAGGTGAAAATATATACATAAAGTAATATCTCTGTTAGCCGGATTCCCTCAAACCTATAACTCTACGATAGCCAGAATTGAAATTAGCTTCGAAAATCATTCCCAAAGCCGGAATCTTCCAAAAATTTCTGGCTTTAGGAACAAATTTTCCGAAGTTGAAAATCGAGAGAATTTTTTGAAAATGTCTTGAATAAAGATGAAAGTTAAAGTATTTTTTAAGGGGGGGGGGGCTGACCTGACCTGACTCAATGTCAGGTGGAAGTAGGGTGGAGGATTAGTGGTCTCATTACTCTCATATTACTGACCTGATAAAATGTCAGGTTACCCTTTCTTCGGTGGGGGGTTAGTGGGTCTCATGACCTGAAGATGTCTTGAATAAACACGAAAGCTAAAGTATTTTTAGGGAGATTGTTATAAGTATAATTGAGAAAAGTTGTATCCCTTCAACATTACATTACATAACATTTTAAATATAGAGTGAGAAAGGGGTGGGTAATGAGAGAGATGGAGTGAAAAGGAGTGGTAACATGCACCAGTGTTGCCAAGCGATCTTTTAATTCGCCTCCTTGCAGTCACACAACAAGACCCTCACTGAATGTTTGTTGTCTTAATTCCCGTGTGTGTGTGTGTTTTTTGAGCTTGCCAAGCACATTGTAGGATTTTAAGAAATTGATTAAGAGTTTGTTCAGGAGTCAGGTGGTGAGGTGACATGCCAACACACACAGCACACACATTAACAGCACTACTAAACCATTGTCTTATAACATTTTACATAATTTCTATTTTAAAATTAATTGATACATGATGGCTCGACTGGGCTACATTTGCACTTAGACAACTGATCATTGAATAAACCAGGGCATATGGAGATGCATTATACAATAGTGATGTCACGAAGCTTCAAAACTGCAACCACATAAGTTATCACAATCTGTACTTAAATGTACCAAGTTAATTACTAAAATTATTATGTCTGGTGCAAAATATGGGATCTCTATACTCAAATTAATTGCCATTTTACAAGAATTCCAGCAATGCAAGTTATATTCTCCTAAAGTCAAGTCAATGACATTTTATAAGCGAAAAAATTAAACCCCTGCCTTTCATAAGCCTTGAGTAAGAATTAATCTCCTCTCCTGTCTGTCGACACCCCACCTCCCCCAAAGGGTCACCTCACTGTTTGTCTACTGTACTGACTCATTTATGATACAATATTTTTATTTATTTTTTCAATAATTAGTAAAGATATGGGACTGTAATAATCTGTGCTTATTAATACCTGTACCCTTCATATACAATACAGTATAGTACTGTACTATGTATATACCTCAAAGGTAAAAAATGTCATTCAAGACATCTTCAGGTCATAAGACCCACTAATCCTCCACCCAACATCAAGTGTAAGACATGATTAGTTATGTATTACAGTCAATTGAGTGAAGTGTTTGCCTATTCTAGGCTAAAGATGACAGGATCTGGTAGTACAGTATGTACAGTACACAAGAACACTTGCCAACATTGCGTAACAGAGAAGTGACCGATCGCCCAAGCGACTAACAAGCCTATCAGTGGTGAAGAGTATAAAAGTAACACAACTCTATTCTTACCCATATCATATAGAGCTCTTGTTTTTAAAAATACATATATTCATTTAACCAAACTTTTAGTTAAAGTATTCATGATTATTTTCATAAAAAATGGTGTCTAACGAAATTACAACTGATTTTACACACTCCGGTATCAACATTTCTTAGGTTTTTTCTTGTAATGGAATTTCCATCACTATATCATATAGAAATATTTCGTTTAGGGATATCTTATTGGAAACGTTTTGTAGAGAATTTATTAAGGATCATTATAGTATCAAATTCATCTCCCTATCACAATTAGCCATGCTTGAGTGAGGAAGGGGGGGGGACACTACCCCCGAAAAAGGTTTACTTCCCTCAACTCACACCAACACCACCCACACATCATACATACACCCTACATCACACACACACACCCTCCAACAACCACCCACACACACCCTCCAACAACCACCCACACACACCCTCCAACAACCACCCACACACACCCTCCAACAACCACCCACACACACCCTCCAACATCCACACACACACACACCCTCCAACAACCACACCCTCCAACAACCACACACTCCAACAACCAACCACCCCTCCAACAACCACACCCTCCAACAACCACACCTCCAACAACCACACACACACACACACTCCAACAACCACACACACACACACACCCTCCAACAACCACACACACACACACCCTCCAACAATCACACACACACATTCCAACACCACTCACACACCCAGCAAGGGAATTAAGACACCTCTGCGTGTGTGTGACTGCAGGGTAGCGATTTAAATATCAGCTGTTGAGGAGCGCTTGGCGACACTCATTTCCACTCCATCTCTCTAATTACCCACACCTTTCGCACTCCATATTTTAAAATGTTATGTAACGTAATGTTGAAGGGATACAACTTTGCTCATTTATACTTATATCTGCACTTATCACAATCTCTCTAAAAATACTTGAGATTTCGTGTTTATTCAAGATAGTATCTTCAGGTCATGAGACCCACTAATCCTCCATCCAAGAAAGGGTAGCCTGACATTCCATCAGGTCAGTAATATGAGACCACTAATCCCCCATCCTACCTCCACCTGACATTGCATTAGGTCAGGTCAGTTACACGAGACCCACTAATTCCCCACAGCTCCATGGGAGTGAAAAATAAAAGTTTTTGCTGTAACACACAGCTTCATTCATTACCATATTCTATAGATTTTTAATTTTTAATTATATTTATTTAACCAAATTTTTAGATAAACTATTTTGGATTATTATAGTAAAGAAATGAAGTTTCTAACTTAATTAGAACTGTATTTACGGATTCCAGTAGTTTAGACTCGAGGAAAACATCTCCAGCACCCAGAAACGTTCTCGGAAGTGGGCTAGTGCGCATATGTGTAAGAGGAATAGTTTAGACACTCGGAAACTTTGCCCAGTAACCGGGAAAGATTCTGGGGATAAGGAATTTTTCCTGGTTTGAGAAAGTCGTCTTGTCTCCTGGAAATCTCTCATCCCCGGAAGTGCTATGCTCCAATTGTTCTGGCTAATAGGGAAATCACTTATGCACCAATGATTTAATAGTACAGTACCTCTTTCTCGGCAACTTTATTTTTTTTCTTCTATGAAATAGTGCTCTCGATTGTAGTTTGAGTAAACAGTAATACATACATTTAAAATAACTGGAGTTTGTAAAATCTGAGCATAATATAGGTTGAGCACTGGGATTTTGTATAGTGTGAGTAGTGTATGAGAAACATGCCTGTGTCCTTTTTTTGAATTGTACCTAAACTTGGGTGTGTTAAAGGTTAGTTGAGCTTACTGACATTTCTAAATGGTGTACTTTACTGTGGGAAGTGATTAGTTTGGTTTGTACAGGAAGTTGTTTGTATTAAATTTTTGCATGATGAATCTGCATTCTATAACTTTGTGTTGCAATACAGTAAGTCCTCAATATAAGCGAGGGATTCGTTCCTGAAAACCCTCGCATATATCGAATACAGAACTGGGTTAAATGGGAAAAAATAGGATGCACTCCATAACCCAAAAAGAGAATGTTCCAGACTCATTTTCAAGACCAACAAATAATAAAACATCAGTACAATATTATTTTTCAGTGAATAGATAAAGAAAGTGTACAGTACAGTGTACTGTACTTAACAATAAAAGCTGATACATAGACGAGGTGGTGGTAGAGGTTTTACATTGTGGGTGATGGTTTTGGAGTGATATCTGCAGTCATCAGGGTTGGAATCCATATCAGGGAGTATGACGTCTTGCATATGCTGAACTCACATATATCGAAGACTTACTGTATTGTACAGGTAGATGATTTTTTAGCAGTGTCATCGTAGAAATTGTGAGCAGGATAATTTATCACATTAAAATGTATGATCCAAGGTGAACATTAAGATAATTTTATGTATAACCATTGTCTAGGAATATTTTTGAGTTAAACCTATTATTATTTTGCATTTTATTATTAATATACTGTACACTTATCCCCCTATATTTGTGAATTCACTTATTCAGGAAAATTTTTTAGTGGATCTCCCCAACACACACTCAGTGGTTAGTCAGTTCACCCGTGTATGCCACACTGTCTTCCTCTCTCTCTCCACTTAGTACATGGATGTGGGAAGGGAGGTTGTTGTAGCACCCCAATATTTTGGGTATAAGGTGCTGTACATTGCACCATAGAGTATCTAAGGTACCAGAATTAGTGTTCAGCATCCTCTGGTAAAATTTGGTTCCCATGGTACTGGCTCAACAACCCTCCCCCATTCATGTCGGGCCATTGTATACAGAATGTCTCCACTTTAACTGTAAATCAAATGTCGTAGACTTTATTTAATATATGGTGCAATTCCTCTTATCCAAATTTCAACTGTTCAGTAAAAATTATAATTTAGTCAAACAATCTAAACACACCTGAAGTCATTCTTTCGCATGTATATCACCAGTAATTCTATGATAAACAAGAAAATTGGTACATAGCATATAATAAAATACAATGGCACATACTTTATGTACAAAAAATAGCTCCTTCCACACTCAAACCTTCATCCATGCGATGCCCCACAGTTCAGCCAGGCTGAACCAGCCAGTTGAGACGTTTGTGTGTATGCCTTGACCCCACATTGGAGGGAGGGGCTCGGGTGAATTGGCCAGCAGTACAGCTCACTGCATCCACATATATTCACCTCACACACCATTACTCTTCATTTTTCTTATTTTATAGTTTTATATTATATTTTCTTTATTTCTAAGCCTCATTAGAGTACTTTTGTAGTTTTTACTCTTTAACTTTGGATTAAAGAAAGCAGTTTTGCTAGGGTTGGTTATACAGTAATATCCTGAATACTATAAGTTACGTGTTTATTTACAGACTCGAACTTGAAATATAGTATGTAGAGAAAACAATTATTTTGTTAATTTATTAAATTGTATTGCAAAAACACACTCCATATAAACATCAACTCCATCTCTGAAACATTTATCATTTCTAACCCTATTTTTTCCATGCGGTATTAAATTCAGCATTTGCGATGTTTTCCAAGAACGTAACTCACGAAAATAGAGAGAGAGAGAGTATCACAATTATTTACTATGATAATAGGACCGAGGGTTTTAAGATTGCATTGTGGCGTCTTCCTTTCATTTACACATGATGTGGATGTTACTTCATGTATATTGTGTAAAATAATAATTGCCTTAGGGTAGGCAGAAATATCACCAGTTAAACAATAATGTTGGTACAGTATTTGAAAATTTTGAATTGTAAAAATATTGTACAAACTTGAACTTTTTGTGTGATACTGACGAGTTTGACCACTCCCAAGTTTCACACTATAGCAACTGTGTGGCAGGATGACAAAACAAATTTATGTACAAGTTTGTTGCTTATTAAAAGAAAATCATAACCTTTTTATGTTATTTAGGTGTCTGGAGATGCCCTTATATTTTTTACAAGTGATAAGAGAAATTTTGTCTCCACACACAACAATATTACAAATTTGTCAGTGCTGTAGCCTGTATACCTGTCCATGGGACCAAAATTATTTTGGATTGTTAATCTTTTGTATGAGTTGACAAGTATTTCTTTTAAGTTCTATATATTGTTCCAATATTTGATGCTATTGTTTTGTTGTACAGTATTGACTTTTTGCATACATATTCTTCAATTTATGATATTCATCCAGTCAATTATGGATTTGATGTTCCCTCAAGTAACTGTATGCAACAGTAGCTTCATATACAGTTTATTTCAAAGTAGTAATTGTAAGCAAATATATTCAACCATTTATTTTTGTATTAGGGCTAGAATACAGTAAAACCTTGATAAATCAGACTTCACTATACTGTATTGGAATTGGCATTTGTTGGACTGGGGTGCTCTGGTCACTAGAAATACAGTACAAAATTTTGTATTTATATTTTCAGAAATGGGGATCACTATAATGCACTGTATAGCATTTGATTTGAAAATACCTTCCTAACAATGTTATTTAATATTTACTACCCTTGAGTGATGCACTTTTTTTGGACTCGCATTTTTTGGATGGGTCTGCCCCAATTAGTCCTATTTATCAAAGTTTTACTATATCAGTACTGTATTTCATATTTTGTTTTACCAAAGAAATGAATGTGAGAAGCATTTTATGCATACCAGTAGTTTCAAATGCAAATTACTTTTTTTATTTAGAGATAATCAAAGGCTGTAGTGTAGATGCAAATAACAAATTGGCAGTTTAAGGTACATTTTGAAAAACTATTTTATTAGTTACTATTTTGGCATCAGTTATCACTGTATATACACTTGGCAACTAGAATTTGACAGATTTACTCCAAACTTGGCTTCCTTGTTTATGATTCATCCATGAAGGTGGATAAAATACTACTAGCAGTTTCTTACTAAATGTTAAGTATCTGATGCATCAAAGTCTTTTAGTTAAGCTTTGCAAGGGATAGGGTTATTGATCTATAAATTATCACTGTCCTTGCATGAATTGCTAGTGGTGACTGTCTTCATCAAGGTATGAGTCACTATCTTGAGGAGTCACCATTGTCATAGGAGTCTCCATCACCAGAAGTTTAAGGTTACAGTATGCTGTACTCATATTTCATGTCACCGTTATGGAGAGTTGCCATTTTGGGATATTTATTAATGCAACCATTGTCTGACATTGAATTGTTTTACAGTCAGTTCTGCTGTAACGTGTGTTTTGTCAACGCGAATTGGCTGTAACGTGATTGATGAATAGAAGAACGATATTTGTAAAACGCGAACGCGTGTTGGCTGTAACGCGATTCCACTCGAACGTTTTAAGTGTACAGTATTGTCGCTTGGCGCGGGGTGATGCAGTGTTTACAGTTCGCGTTCGACATCACATGTTCAATTGATTTATGTGTTTTGTTTGTGAAGAATTGCAGAAATAATTTATGTAATATTTATGTGTACAGTATACCTGTACAGTACTGTATATATAAATTATAAAATTTAAAAAAAGAGAAAAACAAAATACGTGGCGTTTTACACCCGCGCTCTGTTTACGTCACACACGATCATTTTGAAATGCGTGGGAAGTTTTGAAGCGTCCTCAGTGTTTTTTGCTTACTGTTTCTCCAATTTTGTGAATATGGAAAAGTAGAATATCTCCAGGAAGCGTTCTAGTGATCGCATTTCCTCTGGTGATCGTAAAAAAAAGGCTTTAACACTTGAAGATAAGCTTGATGTTATCAAGCGTTTTGAAAATAAGGAAAGAACATGTGATATTGTGCATGTAACGGGAATAAAGGAGTCTACTTTACGCACCATTAGAGACAATGCAGGAAAGATTAAAGCAAGCTGTATTGCTGAAAAAACCTTGAGTGCAAACAAAAGTGTGAGATCATGGCCAGAGGAACTTGAGGAGATGGAATGGCTTCTAAGTGTGGATAGAAGATCAAATGAAAAAGCGATCTGGGACCAAGTTATATTATATTTTTTCAAGGTAAAGTGTAACATTTACTGTATGATTTCATTATTAGATATGAATAACATTTATGTAGACTGTGCTATCCTTTGTGTTAGGCTAACTACTAAATTTTTTTCGATTTCGCATAATCTGCACCTAACCCTATTTTCTCCATAAGCCCTGTTATTACTATTGCGCGAATTTCTACAACGCGAGGTCTTACAAGAACACAACTATCGCGTTACAGCAGAACTGACTGTACGTCCCACTCTATTTACTTTGTTTATTTCACTTAGGTGTGTTTTTTAATAATATAGGTTAATGAAACTGCCATGTACATAACGTATGTTTTAGTATGAAATAAAGAATAAACTAATTTTTTTTTCATTTATATCTATCAACAGGAACTTTTAAAAAATCTTCCATCTTTCTATAATAAAATTTTCCCATTTTCTGTAATGAAAAACTTTCCATTTTCTTTTATGAAAGCTTACCATTTTACGATAAAAATAAAAAAATTCTATAATAAAATTTCCCATTTTCCAAGAGGAAATTTTTCCATTTTCTATGATCAAAATTTCCCATGTTCTATGGTGAAAACTATTTTTGATGACAATTTCTCATTGGTAAAAAATTCCCATTTTCTATAATAAAAAATTTCCATTTTCTATGGGAAAAAATTCCTATTTTCTATGATAAAAATGTCCCATTTTCTATGGTGAAAATTTACTATTTCTTTTATGAAAATTTCTCATAAAAAATTTCCATTTTCTGACAAAAATTTCCCATTTTCTATGATGAAAATGTATCATTTTCTATGATGACAATTTCCCATTTTCTATGGAAACAATTTCCCATATTTTTTGATGAAAATTTACTGTTTCTTTTATGACAATCTCATTTTCTATGAGAAAAATTTCCCATTTTCTATGTTGAAAATTTACTATTTTGGTGAAAATTTCTAATTTTCTATGGTGAAAATTTCCCGTTTACTTTGATGAAATCTTTTCCTTTCCTTTTATGAAATTTTCTCAGTTTCTATGATGAAAATTTCTCATTTTCTTTGAAGAATATTTCCCATTTTCTATGAATGTGTGTGAGGTACAATATGTTGGGCCTGTAGGTGTAGGGAGCCGGCGAGGAGACTGGTGGCATTCCTGAGGCAGTCGTCCATGGTCCAGCAAGGAGAGTGCACCTTCTAGTTGGGCATCTGTATAAGTTTACTCAAATATAGTTACCGACGAACTTGGATTGCTATTTACCAACCACGCATGGCACAGTGATTATGGACTCTAAGCTAACCAAGCTAACCAGAATGAGGCCGAACTTCAAGGTGTCAAGAGGGGTGTCGGCACGCCGGCTGGCATCACCCAGGGTGGGGAGGTGGCCCACGCCAGCTGGACAGTCGCTAGGAAACCTTGCTGAGGCTCTTCAGGTGCAACAGACGAACATCAACTCCTTATCGGCACAGCTAGCCTCATTGCAGACCAGGCAATGGACTCTCCAGCAGGTTGGTGGCGCAAGGGCAGCGCCCATAACAGCTCCAGTGAAGTGCATGTTGGACATGGCCGCGTCAGCGTTCCACAGCTGGAAGAGTTCTGTCAACAGCTGACTGCATCTCAATGGGTGGTCAAGGATGGACTCCGTACTGGATATCCGTCTGCTATGCGTCCCAGAGCTGCAAAGTGCTTTGGACGCCAGGTTTACAAGTGCCCAGTGGGAGGCCCTCTCAACGACAGAGGCATTGGATGCATTGAAGGATTTGGTAACGTCCTCGTCCAATCAGGCAGTATTGCTAGATGTTTTTTTTAGTGAACGCCAAGAGCCAGGCGAGTCGCTGAAATGTTATTTAAATAAGTGCTTACAGCAGGCAATAGACTGCAGGTTTAAATGCCCTATGTGCTCATGGTAGGGTTATACAGCCCTGCATTGAAAATGGAGCTGTATCAGAACATGGGCGAGATTGTGTCGCTTGACATACTGAGACGAAGGTGTGAAACTTATGAAATGGCACTCAGATACACAAGTGGCAAGATCATAGCTGTGTGCGGAGTGGCTGTGGACCTGCCGGGTGTACAAGACCCGACTATGCCCCGAACAGCTAACCATAGCTGCTGCCAGGAAGTCAACCTTCCCCCCAGCAGTGGTGTCAAAGGCGACACAACCCTGTAACAACTGTGGAGGCCAACACACAGCAGGGAAGGACAAGTGCCCGGCAAGAGAGGCTCTGTGCTGGTTGTGTGGGAAGAAGGGCCACCTCGCTAAGTGCTGCAAGTCCGGCTACTCTAGGCAAGGACCCCACACATCACCACACGGTGTGGGAGGGAGCTTGCTGGCCGCAGTAAAGGAGGTCACTGCTGCTCTCAGCCACCTCCCCAAATTCATGGTGACGGTCGGCCATGGAGAAACCACGAAAGCTTGCCCGATTTTGACTATCGCTGCCACGGGGTTGAGGTCTATGTGGCGGGACCTGCTCACAGGCGAGTGTTGGGCATAGAGGCCGCCCACCTTCTCCAGACCAAACCTTGACTACTAGATGTCACTTAGCTGAGATGGCCGCTCAACACAGCAGAGGGTATACTGTACTTCATCAAATCAGTGACGATGCTCTTCCTGTCCCTGTCGGCCTGCAAGGGCCTGGGTTTGGTGCCGAAGGACTTCCCATACGTATGGCAGCGGGGTTGCAAGTGGACCCTCCCCAAGACCCTGTGGCACCAGTGTGGCCGGCGTTGCCTCCCATCCCATTGGTAGAGACCAATGTGCGCCGCCGCCTGCAGGACTGGCTTCTGCAGCACTTTTTGGCGTCCACATTTAACGTCGCTAGGTGTCCATTGCTGGTGATGGAAGGACCACCGCATCACATCCACCTCATACCGGGGACCAGGCCCTTTGCCTGCCACACAACAGCATCCGTACCCAAGCACTGGGAGGAAGAGGTAAGTTGACAACTGTTTGAGGACTGTTGATGCACGTTCCCGCGGGCGAGGGGACCGAGTGGTGCTCGCGGATGGTGATGACAGGAAAGAAGAATGGGCAGCCCCGTCGATTATCAGCGTCTCAAAACTGCATGCCCGAGGGACACACATCGCACTCCGGCCCCATCTGACATGTTGTCCGGTGTGCCTATCCACTCCTTCAAAACAGTGGCTGATGAGTTATCGGGGTTTCACCAGGTGCTGCTGCATGAAGAGACCAGGAAACTTACCACGTTTATCACACCCTGGGGATGGTTTCAATACCTTCGTACCCCTATGGGACAGTGTGCTGCCCCAGATGCCTACACAAAACGCGCTGATGACGTGATAGTTGGCATGGAGCGCAAATACAAGTGCATCAACGACACACTGCTCTACGGTAGCAACGTGGAGCAAGCGTTCCAGCATGATTACGAGCTTCTGGAGACATATGGGAAGAAGGGCATCACTCTGAACCAAGAGAAGTTCAAGTTCTGCCAGAGGGAGGTGGAATTTGCGGGGTTCGACGTGGGCTGGGACTCATACCACCCCACGGCTGACAGGATGGTGGCCGTAAGGGACTTCCCCGCTAGTACGCCCCACAATCACTGACATCCGGGCCTGGCACGGCTTCGTGAACCATCTGGCCACTTTCATGGCTACAGCCCCAATCATGGAACCCTTCAGAGAACTGTTGAGGAAACCTGTGGGCAAGAAGGTTTATTGGGACGAGCAGCTCCCTAGCATATCTCGGGGACCAGACGGGGTGACAGTACTCCAGATGGGGAAGCACTTCACTCTTGAAGATTGTTATGAGGGAAGGACCGTCTAGATATCTGAACGTTCTTCTTATAAGACCCAATAATTTATTTGCCTGATTTACCTTCTTCTCGCAATTGCCCAAGAACTTCAGCTCATTGTCAACATACACACCTAGGTCCTTCTCACATTCCGTCTCAAATAGCGCAGTTTCTTCATCCCGTTGGGACATATGATACGCCTCCCTACCGTTGGTACGCCCCAGGTGCATCCTCTTACAATTCGTGATATTGAATCTCAGCAGCAATTTCTTCACCAATTCTTGGAGCCCTCAGAGGTCCTTCTGCAGCTCTTCACAGTCCGCTTGGTTTTTGATTTCCCGAAATAACTTGGCGTCATCGGCAAACATTTGTATGGAGGAGTGTACAACGTCAGACATGTCATTTATGAAACAAACAATCAACAGCTGGCCCAATACACTGCCCTGTGGTACCCCGCTTGTGACAGGTACTGTTAACGCTCATAGGAGCGTTATTGGTTTGATGCTGGAGAAATAAACCCTCAACGTTGAGTCGTACCATATACGTAATTCGGTCAAAACCAGTCAAAGAACAATTCTCATACAGTGAACCCTCACTTTACGCGGTTAATTCAACCCACGGCGGCCCACGTAAAGTGAACAACATAACATATGGGATTAATTGTAATAGAGACCGGGCCGACCCCCAAACTCCACTTTTTCCCGACACAATACGTACGTTTTACTAAAAATAACCTCTTAACTTTATGATGGTATTCACCCACACATAATATAGACGGGAACAGTCAATAAGAGAAGAATAAAATGAAGGTTAGGTTAGAAAAAAACAAGGCTGGGGTTAACACTTACGTTAGTAGAAGAGATGGGTCGGCGTAGGGGAATGGAGGCTGGTTCCGAGGCAGAGGGCAGGCTACTGGCCCTCAGGTGAGTCTTCATCGGTGTCATCCACAATTACTAGTGCCTCCCTGACAAATCCCTCAAAGTCATCATCACTGTCTCTACCTCTGTCACTATCACTGGCTTGGGCTGGCTGTGGTGGGTTGCGGGCGAAGAACTCTGTTATGCTTTGCTGACGGCTGGTGTTTATGTTGTCGTGATAAACCTTGATGTAGAGCTCCATAGTCTGCAACAGCTGGGTAGTGAAGATTTCATACCTGTTTGCGTCAGGGTCGTCGGAAAGGAGGAGCTTGGCTTTCTCGATACACTCGATGGCACCCCTAACATTACTATGGGATAAGCGGCGTTCCTCTTGGGATGACGCACCACCTGCCTCTTCACTGACGTCATCATCATCTACCATCTCGTCGGTAGTCACATCAGGATCCCTTATCACCTCCAGGATGTCGTCGTTGGTGGTCTCGGAGAAGCCTGCAGCTGTAACACTCTGCGCAGCTTCTCTGGCAAGGTCCACTGCTACTGCAACAGTCTGAACCTCACCAGTCACAGATTGACTCTGCCTAACGGCCAGAATTCCTTGCAACACATGTCTCCATGCGTGACGAACAGTTGCTACAGACAGCTGATCCCATGCCTCCACCAAGAAGTCCACAGCTTTCTTGACGTTGAATGTTCTCCAGAATTGTTTTAAAAGTACTTCTTGCTCTGCCAACTGTTGATCCTCATCGTCTTCGCTCTCGCTATCGGTATCACTCAGGTTACGCAACTTTTCCTTGATGTTGGTGTAGTCGTTCAGGAGCTTGAATTTATTAGTAGAGAATGCAGCTTTTACATTACAGATTAACTCTTGGTCCATGGGCTGTAATATAGACGTAGTGTTGGGAGGAAGGAAGAAAGACCACTTTTACGTTGGGGTGACGATCTAACAGTAGGGGCGTGTGTCCTGGTGCGTTGTCCAGCAGCAACAAAATCTTGAATGGCACATTCTGTTGCTCACAGAATTTCTTCACATCGGGAACGAAACAGTCATCAAACCAGGAGAGGGACAGTGTAGAGAACATCCACGCCTTACGTGCGGTCAGCCAGTGGACATTTAGCTTGGTCATGTCCATGCTCTTGTAGGCGTGCGGCTTGCGTGCTGTGTGGATCACCGATAACTTGAGCTTACAGGTACCGGAGGCATTGGTGGTAAACAGGACGGTGATGCGCTCCTTCTGCAACTTACGGCCCCGACACTTGCTGGCATTCTTCACAACGAAGGTCTTGGAAGGTAGCTTTTTCCAAAAAAGACCAGATTCGTCCATGTTAAACACCTGGTCGTCGGTGTACCATCCTTCCTCCATAATCTCACGTAAAAACGGAGGAAATTCCCTAGCCGCAACACGGTCAGCACTAGCTTCTTCACCACCAATGTTGATATCGGTGATCTTGTTCCTCTTCTTAAATCTCTGTAACCACCCAGAGGAAGCATTAAAGGGTTTGGGCTCTGTAATTCCCATCTTTCGTGACACTGCAGCATACAGTTCACGTGCGTACTCCTTAACTGAGCGCGTGTCCACCGCCATGTTCCGTTGCGCCTGACGCACCAAGTAGCTCACAAGTAATTTTTCCGTCTTGAGAAGCACCTGGTTGTGGAAATACTTGATCATAGAAGCACCTGTAGACTTTGTGATGTTCATGTGCTCCTTTATCTTGGCTGCATCCTTCTTAATTGTCCTGATCGTAGACTCGTTAACACCATGCTGGCGCGCGAGATCAACCTGTCTTGTTCCTTTCTCCAACTCTTGTATGATCTTATACTTAATTTCGTAGCTTAAGGAATGTCGTGTCTTCTTTGGCTTAGGGCGGCTGGGTCCAGGTAAGGAAAGGTTTCTCTCTGGGGGCGGTGGTCCGGCGGAAGCCATTTTACAGAACAATGGAATCACGTATACACGGTGTGGCCTGGAGGGATGAAACGGCCTCGGCTAGGTCAAGCGTCGTCTTTCCTCCCTCCCTCCCGCGGGTGGACACGTCATATTACTTTAAACCAATCACAGCTAGCAGCGGAGGGAGGCAAGGATGCATGGCCCAATTACAGTCCGATACGTCATATGACGTCACTGATAACGCAACAAAGACACACACTACGCAGCCTACTCGCGCCGCTTACACAACATGGCGGGAAGTTTGGATCCAAAAATGGCGCGGCTCGCCAGCCGCTCTCCGCGTAAAGGGGTACACGCACCGCGGAAAGTGAGCATTCCGGTTTCGGCAGGGTACCGCGTAAACGTGGAAACTCGTAATGTGGGACCACGTAAAGCGAGGGTTGACTGTATAACAAATGCTGTTATCTCAGGACACATAGTATGAATAATACAATCAATATACAGTACATAGCCTGTTAACATCTTAAATATAACTCACATGTTATAACTGTTGATACAGGAGACAATTTGTATAATATGATCAAATTACAGTACATAAATATACTTATTAAAGTTATTTAGAGTTTCTTATAAGATTCTAATACTTCACGATCACTCACGTTTTAGGGTCTAGTGGTCTGAACCAACTTGTTGTCTGTCCTGTAGAAATCGGTAGACTACCCTCGAGGGCAATCGCAGCCCGGAGGCGAGGGCCATATGTTTCGCATTGAAACACCTCAGCAGATTCGTCAGCAATTCATTGTCAACACTATATCTCTTATCTCACCCTCTCTCTCTCTCTCGCCTAGTTTATCTTATTGTGGTTATCCCTCTCTTTCTCTCTCTCTCTTCTAGTTTATCTTACTGTGGCGGTAACAGGTATGGATGATGATTTCGTGCCATTAATCACCACACACTGCTTGCTGTCATGTAGAAAGTCTTCTATCCATGCTAGAACATTTCCCCGAATTCCGTACCCTTCCAGTTTGATTTTCAGCCTTTCGTGGGTACACTGTCGAAAGCCCAGGCAAAATCTGGGTAAATATTGTCGATATTACCACTCCGTTCCAGAATATGTGTCCAAATAAACAAAACCTTGAGCAATTGTGTTAAGTAGGAGCGCCCCGGCATAACACCTTGTTGACAATCCTTTACAAGGTTGTATCGTAGTAGATGTTCCATAACGGCATCTCTGATAATATTCTCAAGTACTTTTGCATATTATGCTGGTCTGGCTCACCTGTCTATAAGAACATAAGAAAATAAGGAGTCTGCAATAGGCCGGTTGACCTGTGCATGGCAGCTCCTGTCGAGAGTTACTACCACTCTCTATCATCCATGAATCTATCTAGCCTCCTTTTAAAACTCTCCAGCGTTCCAGCACTTACTACAAAGTTGCCTCCTCCCCCTCTCTTTCCATCTCCTCCCCCTCTCCTTCCACCATCTTCCCCTCTCCTTCCACCTCCTCTCCCTCTCCATCCACCCTCCCTTTCCACTCTCTCCACCACCTCCCTCCTTCCACCATCTTCCCTCTTTCCACCACCTCCTCTCCCTCTCCATCCACCCTCCCCTTCCATCCACCCTCCCCTCTCATCCACCCCTCCCTCTCTTTCCTCCTCCCCTCTCCTTCCACCACTTTTCCACCACTCTCTTCTTCCACGTCCTCCTCTTCCACCTCCCTTCCTTCCACCCTCCTCCTTCCACCACTCGACCCTTTCCTTCCAGCTGTCTCCTTCCACGCCTCCCAGTCCTTCCACCCCACCAATCTCCCTTCCACCTGCCTCTTCTCCACTTCCTCACCCCTCCACCTCTCTCTTTCCACTCCTCCCTTTCCCTCCACCCTCCTCTCCACCTCCCTCCACCCCTTTCCTTCCACCTCTCCTTCCACCTTCTCTCCCACATCTTCCACCCTACCTGTTCCCTCCACTCTCCTTCTCCCTCTCCTTTCTCCCTCTCTCCCTCTCTCTCACACCCTCGTCTTCTCCTTCCAATCATCCTTCCAAACCTCCACCCCATTTTCATCCACCCCTACCTCTCCTTCCCCTTTCCTACCCCATCCTCCTTCCACCACCTCTCCTGCCTCCTTGTCCTTCCACCCCCTCTCTCTCTCCACCCCCTCCCACCTCTCTCCTATCATTCTCCTCCTTCCCCTCCACCCCCTCCACCCCTGCTCCTCCACCCCTTCTTCCTTTACCCTCTTTCCCTGCAGCCCCTCACGCTCTTCCTCCCCCCCCTCCTCTCCTTCCACCCCTCTTCCTCCACCGCTCCTCCTCGTCCTCTCATTCCACCCTCCCCTCTCCCTCTCTATCCCCCTCTCACTTTACTTTCACTCCTCCCCCATCACCCCTCTCTTCCACACCTCCCTTCACCCTCCTCTCCTTCCAACCCTCTCCCTCCACCGCCTCATCCTCTCCCTCACCCCTTACCCCCTCCTCTCCCCCCCTCTCCCTCTGTCCCTCCCCTCCAGCCATCCACCCCTCTCCGTCTCCTTCCACCCCCCTCTCCCTCTCTCTGAACATTCTCCCCCTCCCTTCTCTATCAACTCCCCCTCCCTCTCCTTCCACCCCTTCCCTCCGCCTCCCTCCATCTCCCCTCCTCTCCCCCCCTCCATCCTTCTCTCCCTCCACCCCTCTCTCCCCCTCCACCCCTCTCTCATCATTGGACCAGCAGTATTGTTGTACCAATACCAGCCAGGACAGCCTGATACCTTTCGTCCCATATCACTAACCAGCTGCCTGTGTAAAACCTTTGAGAGGATGGTGGTTAATGGCAGACTCTTACATAGAATCTGAGAACACATGTCTCCTAACATAAGTGCTTCACCCACATGAGTAAAGGTTTTCCATAATTGCATCACCACATTCTAACTTTGTGCATGGTGATGAAAGGCACAGATACACCACATTTTCTTGACCTAAAAGCTGCATTTGATATTGCCAATAGACAACTGATGATATTGTACGAACTAGCCAAAATGGATATAGGAGGTAGGCTGTTTTCGGATAAGTGGTTACCCTAACCAAAAGAGGGCTGCTCTGCTGTTTCAGGGTTACAAAAGTGAAGTTAAAGTTATACAACTTGAGGTACCCCTCAAGGTGGAGTGCTTAGCCCCACTTTGTTCAATGTTCTTATCAGTACATTATTAAATTTAATACCAGACAACCCCAGCAATATATAAGTGGCTATGCTGATGATGTTCTTATACATACTAAAACTCATCGTGAAATGCAAAATTACCCTGAACCATGTATACGCAGCCTGTGAGAACCTCGGTCTTATTGTCTCCTGAAACTAAGATTTCAACAAAGAGAAGCTGGTAACCGCAAACACTGACCCATAAGTTCAAGATAGGTAACAACACTATTGACTATGTTTCTTCTTTTAAACATGCGGGTGTCTCAGCTTCCTTGTACCTTACCTGCCGCCATACAACAGCTAACCCGCCAATGTACTGACAGACTGAGACCTCTTAGAGATCAGCAGCTGGGTACAGCCCGCACTATGATGCTAATAGTAAATTGTTAAAACAATGTACCTAGGCTATATAAGATCTTTGATAGATTACCACGCTCCGGCCCTGGTCGCTTCATTGACGGGAAAGGCGTTGACAAGCTCGAGAAAATGCAAAATAAAGCCCTCCGGAGAGTATCCTAGGATGTCCCCGCCGAGCACTAAAGTACTTAATATGAGAAAGAACTAGGTATACCCAGTGTTAAAGATAGAATAGTGAGAAGTCAACCTCATGATAGCCTAGGGCTTCTGCGTGGTGATCCTATTAACATTGTTTCCTTAAAATTGCTGGAATGTATGAACCATGGGACTGCTGAGTCTAAATGGATCAAACTACAGCTACACATATATGAAGATGTTTGGACTAGACCACCTGTACAAAGTTGAAGGACACAACAGCGCTTCCTGCCACCCTGGCGGACAGTTCCTTCGATATCACAATACCGACGTATCCGCCTAAAAATTAATTATACAAAACATTTATCTCCAACACACTGCCAAATTGAGAGCTTTTTGAACACATAGGCACTCTACAGACTGATGATAATATCACACAAACCCTCTACTGATGGATCTCTTAACACCGCCTGTGGGAGGGGCTGGAAGTACTATTGTTGTGACTCAACCTGACGGTAATATATAATTGAGAAAGGAGTTAGGATTAACAACTGGGCATCCACTCTACAAACTGAATTGGATTGCCATACTCACAGCTATTAAATTCATTGGGGAAACCACACTGTTACTGTCTCATCATACTGACACTCTATATTCACTACTTGCCCATAGCACCCTCGACTCAGGTTGTCACGTTCTTGTCTCTGAAACCAGACACAAATATGCGTGCCTTGTTGACCGGGGTGTCAAGGTCAAACTACTAATGGATCCCCTCTCACACAGGCCTCATAAAACATGACAGAGTTGATGCCCTCTACCAAACTCGTGTCTAACAAAGACACCGTTGAATACAATTTGGGTCTGTCAAAAGAACCCTTAAAGTAATTAGGAAAGAACTTATTGATGGGTTTGACGCAAGTAGACAAGTGCAAACAGGCACTAGTCGATCCATAGTTTACCATGATGAGATGTATCAGAAGTGAAACATGTATATGGAGCAAGTAACAAGATCACTAGATCACAAGATGTTGTAACCGCTAGATTAAAGTTGGGATATAAAACTACTCTGGCAGTATGTTCCTCAAGCAGATGTAAACAAGACTAAATGTAAGTGTGTGAAGACATATGGCCACACACTTAGACTATACGATGTGACTGTGTGAAAGATAGAACCTTTAGGGACAGGTCCAAAGCACACTGTGTGTGAAATGGCTAACACTTCATCTCTAATGGCAAGATAGCCGACATATTAAGATTGTATCCACTTTTGCACTTGGTAGCTATATCGGATTCATGTACCAGAACCAAATACGCAATTTGGCAAGATACTTCTCACGTAAAAATGTGAATAACAAAATTGTGCTGACCAGATTATACTGCCTCCTGCCTTATAATATCACATTTGTGGTATCAGTTACCTTATGTATAGAACTAAACAAATAATGTAATTGGAATACTGTGTAACATTCAGTGCCATAATATCCAGCAGGAGGTTAATTATTATGACCCGTTGTAAACTCTACTCTAATCCTTTTCACTACCGCTCACCCAGGATGAGTGTGGGTGCACAATAAAGTATAGCCGCTGTAGGCAGCAAAATCAAATCAAATCTCTCACCACCCCTCTCTCCTTTCACCCCTCTCTCTCCTTCCACCCTCCCCCCTCTCCATCCCCCCTCCCCCTCTCCTCCCACCCCTCCCTCTCACCCCTCCCCTCTCCTCCTCCCCTCCCCCTCTTCTTCCATCTCCTCTCCCTTTCCTTCCACCCTCCCTCTCTCCCTCCACCGCCTCTCCTCTCTCCACCCCTCTCTCTTCACCTCTGCCTCTCCCTTCCCACCCCGTCCCTCCCCTTCCACCCTCTCTCCTTCCACCTCTCCTTCCACCCTCTTCCTCTCCTCCACCCCCTCCTCCCCTCACCTTCCATCCCTCCCTCTCCTTCCACCCTCTTCCCTCCTTCCACCCTCCTCCCCTCACCTTCCATCCTTTCCTCTCTCCTTCCACCCCTCCCCCTCCTCCCTTTCCGCCTCCTCCTTTCCCTCCTCCTCCCCTCCTCCTCCACCTCTCTCTTCCCTACCTACCCCTCTCCCTCCACCTCCCCTCTACCCCCTCCTTCCACCTCTCCCTCTCCTTCCGCCTCCTCCTCCCTCCTACCCCCCCCGCCTCCTCCCTCCCTCCTACCCTCCTTCCCGCCTCCTCCCTCCCCCCCCTCCTTCTCACCTCCTCCCTCCTCCTCCTTTCCTCTTCCCTCCCTTCCCTCCTCCCTCCCTCCTTCTCACCTCCTCCTCCTCCTCACCTCCTTCTCCTCCTCCCTCCTCCACCTCCCCTTCCGCCTCCTCCCTCCCCTCCTACCTCCCTTCCCGCCTCCTCCTCTCCCTCCTACCCTCCTTCCCACCTCCTCTCCTTCCTCCACCTTCCTCCACCACTCCCTCTCCTTCCTCCTCCCTCTCCCATTTCCTTCCACCAACCCCTCTCCCTCTCCATCCACCTCCCTCCTCCTTCCACCTCCTTCCCCCATCCCCTCTCTCTCCTTGCCCCCTCTGCCTCCTCCTTCCACCTCCTTCCACCTCTCCTCCTCCTCCTACTCCTTCCACCTCTCCTCCTCTCTGCCTCCTTCTCACCTCCTCCTCCCTCCACCCTCCCTTCTCCCTCCTCCCTCCTCCACCCTCCACCTCCTCCTCCCCTCCTACCCTCCTTCCCGCCTCCTCCCTCCCCTCCTACCTCCTTTTCCACCTCTCTCCTTCCCCTCCACCCCTCTCTTTCTACACCTTCCCTCCCCTCCCCCTCTCCTTCCTCCTCCTCTCCCATTTCCTTCCACCTTCCAACCCCTCTCTCCCTCTCCATCCCCTCCTCTCCATCCACCCCCCCTTTCCTTCCACCCCTCCCTCCTTCACCCCCTCCCTCTCCTTCCCACACCCTCCCCTCTCTCCCCATCCCTCTCCCTTTCCTTCCACCTCTTATCCTCTTCCCCCTCTCCTTCCACCCCTCCCCTACTGCCTTTTTGCCTCTCCTCCTCCTTCCACCCTCCTTTCCCGCCTCCTCCTCTCCTCCTCTCAACCCCTCTCTTCACCCCCTCCCCTCTCCTCCCACCCCTCTCCTTCTCCCCCTTTTCTTCCCACCACCCCCTCTCCTTCCTCCTCCTCTCCCCTTCCCTCCTCCTCTCCTTTCAGCCTCCCCCCCTCACCTTCCACCCTCTCCCTCTCCCTCCGCCTCCTCCCTTCCCTCTACCATCCCTTTCCCGCCTCCTCCTTTCCTTCCAGCCCTTACTCTTTCTCCACTTCTCCTCTCTTCTATCCCTCTCCCTCCATTACCTCCTATCCTTCCACCTTCTCCCTCTCCCTCCCCCTCCCTCTCCTTCCTTCCAACCTCTCCTCCCATCACCTCCCTCAACTCCCTCCATCCACCTCTCCTCTCTCATCCCTACCCTCCTCTCCTTTCTACCTCCCCATCTCCCTCTACCTCTCCCCCCTCTGTCCATCTCCTCTCTCTTTCGCCTCACCCTACCCCCTGTCCTTCCACCCCTCCCCTTCACCACTCTTCCTCTCCTTCACCTCTTCCTCTGAGCAGTTTGCTCCAAGTATATAAATTCATTCGTCTAACGGAAGTGCTTCTCTCTTCTCTAGGTGCTCTTCTTCTGTCCATCTATTAGATAGTTGGAATCACATTTCGTCTTATGCTATCTCTCCCCTTTAGTCGACAATCTCTCTTTCCCTTTCTCTTCGCCGCAATGTTTCTTCCTCTCTCTCTTTTGCAGGTACTCTAACGGGCAATGTTCTGGATTTGGCATCCTGTGTGCCAGCCGGCAAGGCCTGTTGGGTTTCATCCTTTTACGTCCTGCCCGCCGGCCCTGCCACTTCTCTGTGGATGTCGGTCACTAGAAGAATAACCCGTTATAATACCTCCTCCTTTCCTCACACAGCCAAACTTGGAATGCTCTGCCATCTTCTGTGTTTCCTTATTACAATGTCTCACTTTAATACTGGTTTCGCATCTTCGTGGTGTAGTTTACAGTATAACCTTTTTCTATATTTATTTCTTTCCGTTCTTTTTTTCGCCCCAGGTTTCCGTTGTGGGTCATTTTGACCTGTGTGGTAATTCCTCATAAAAAACTCCTCCTCTCCTTCCTCCCTCCCTCGTCACCTTCTCTCCTTTCGCTCCACCCTTCCTCATTCCCTCATCCTCTCCTTCCACCTCCTCTCCTACTCCTTCCTGTCCTCTCCTTCCCACCCCTCTCCCTCTACTTCCATATCTTCCCTTCTCCATCCCTCTCCCTCTCCTTCCCACCTCCCCTCTCCTTCCTCCTCTTCCCTCTCTTCCCTCCTCTCCCTTCCCCTCCACCACTTCCCCCTCTCCCTCTCCTTACACCTTCCTCTCTCCTTTCACCTCTCTCCCTCCCACCCCTCCCTTTCCCTCCTCCCTCTTCCTCCACCCCCTCCCTCCCACCTTCCCTTCTCCCTCCCCTCCTTCTCCCCCACCTCCTTTCCCTCTCCCTCACTCCCCTCTCCTTCACCCCTCCTTCTCCTTCCACCCCCTCTCTCCTCCTCTCCCTCCTCCCTCTTCCTCCACCCCTTCCCCTCCTTCCACCTCCGCTCTCTTTCCTTCCCCCCTCTCCCTTTCTTCCACATTTCCCCTCTCCCCTCCACCTCCCTCTCCTTCCACCTTCCCCCCCTCCCCTCCTTCCTCTCCTTCCTTCCTTCTCTTTCCACCTCTCCTTCTCTTTCCATCCTCCTCCTCTCCTTACCCCTTCCCCTCTCCTTCCACCCCCCCCTCTCCTTCCCACCTCCCCTCTCCCTTCATCCCTCCCCTCTCCTCCTCCCTCCCCTCTCCCCTTCACCTTCCCCTCTCCTTCCACCTCCCCTCTCCTTTCAACCCTCTTCCTCTCATTCCTTCTCTCTCTTTCCTTCCATCCCTCCCCTCTCCCTCCACCTTCTCCTCTCCCTCCCTCCTTGCACCCTTCCCTCTCTTCCATTCCCTTTCCTTCACCCCTCCCCTCCTTCACCCTCCCCTCCCCTCTCCCTCTCCTTCCCCCTTCCTCTCCTTCCACCTCCTCTCCCTCTCCTTCTGCCCCTCCACCTCCCTCCACCCCTGCTCATCCACCCCCTCCACCCCTTCTTCCTCTTTCCTCCAGCCCTCACCTCTCCCTCACCCCCTCTCCCTCTTCACCCCCTTCTCACTTTTTCCTCCTACCCCATACCCTCTCTTCCACACCTCCCCTCTACCTCCACCTCCCCTCTCCTTCTACCTCGTTTCCTTTCCTTCCACCGGTCTCCCTCTCCTTCCACCCTTATCCCTCCCTCCACCCCTCTCCTTCTGTCCCTCCCCCTCAGCCTTCCTCATCCACCCTCTCGTCTCCTTCCACCCCCCCTCTCCCTCCAACGCCTCTCCCTCTTGCTCTACATTTCCCCTCCTCCTTCCACCTTCCTCTCCCTTCCTTCCCCTCCTCCCTCCTCCTCTCCCCTCCACCTCTCTCGCCTCCACCTCTCTCTCCTTCCACCTCCCCTCTCCTCCACCCCTCATCCTCTCCTTCCACCTCCCCTCTTCTTCCACCTCCTCTCCTTTCCTTCCCCTTCCCCTCCCTCCCTGCCCCTCCCTCTCTCTCCCCTCTCTCTCCACCCCATCTGCCTCTCCGTCCACCTCCCCTCCCCTTCCACCCCTCCTCTCCCACTTCCACCTCCTCCCTCACCTCCCACCTCCCATCACCTTCAACCGTCCCCCCTCCTACCTCCTTGTGCCTCCTCCCCTCCCCTTCCTCCCCTTTACGCCTCCCCTCCCCTCCATCCCTCTCTTTCTACCCCTCCCCCCTCTCCTTCATCACCCACCCACTCCCCTACCTCCTCTCCCTCCTTCCATCTTCCTATCCCTCGCCCTCCACCTCTCCCTCTTCTTCCCAGTCTCTCTCCCTCCAGCCCCTCCACCTCTCCTTACCTTACCCCTCTCCTTCCCCTCCTACCCCTCTCCCCCTTCTCCCCTCTCCTTCATCCCTCTCTCCTTCCAACCCTCTTCCTCTCCTTCCACCTTCTCTCTCTCCTCCACCCCTTCCCCTCTCCTCCTTCTCCATCCCTCCCCTCCACCCCTCTTCACCTTCTCCTCCCCACCCTTTTCCCTCTCCTTCCACTCTATCCTCTCCCTGCACCTTCCTCCCCTCCCCTCTGCAATACCCCTACCCCTCTCCTTCACCTCCTCTCCCTCTCCTTCCCACCTCCTCTCCTCTCTCACTCTCCTTTCCTTCCACCCCTCTCCCTTTCCTTCCACCCCTCCTCTTCTCTCTCCACCCCCTGCCCCTCTTTCCACCTCCCCACCTCTCCCTGCCTCCTCCCCTATCCTAACCTCCTCTCCTCCTTCCCACTTGTCTTTTCTCATTCCTTCCTCTCTCTCCTACCCTCCTTTCGTCTTCTCCTCTCTCCACCCCTTCTCCACCCCTCTCCTCCAGCCCTCTTTCTGCTCCTCATCCTCATTACCCCTCTCCTTCACCTCCCCTCTCCCTCCACCCCGTCCCTTTCTCACCTCCCCTCCTTCCCACCTCCCTCCATGAAAAGCAAGTGTATAACAGAAAATGGGAAATATCTGCTCGAAGAGATTGGTTATCTACTTTCCCGAAGTAGATTATCTACTTTTCAGTAAAGTGATTATCGACTTTCGGGAAGTAGTGTCGACTTTTTGAAATATTCCTAATTTTGCGAAGTAATTATCATAGAAAACAGGAAATTTGTATAATGAAAAGGTGGAAATATCTACTTCGGGAAAGTTGGTTATCTACTTATCATAGAAAACAGGCTTGTTCATAGAAAATGGAAATATCTACAAAGTTGGTTATCTACTCCGTGATTATCTTTTCAGTAAATTAGATTATCGACTTTCGAAGTAGATTGTCATTTTGCGATATTACCTAATTTTCGAAGTATATTATCATAGAAACAGGAAACTTGTATTATAGAAAATGGGATATATCTGCTGGGAAAGTTGGTTAGTTATCACCGAAAATGGATTATCTACTTTCGGGAAGTAGATTATCGACTTTCGTGGTAATTATCGAATTTTGGAAATATTACCTAATTTTGCGGAAGTAGTTATCCAGAAAACGGGAAATTTGTTCATAAGTAAATTATCTACTTTCCGGGAAAGTTGATTTGGTTATCTACTTTCAGTAGATTATCTACTTTTCAGTAAAGTAGATTATCGACTTTCGAAGTAGATTGTCGACGTTTGAAATATTACCTAATACCTAATAGAAAATGGAAATATCTGCTCGATAAGTTGGTATCTACTTTCCCGAAAGTAGATTATCTACTTTCAGTAGTAGATTATTCGACTTTTGAAGTAGATTAATCGACTTTGGAAGTATTACCTAATTTCGAAGTATATTATCATAGAAACGGAAACTTGTTAATTCATATTGAAATATCTACTTTCCGGGAAAGTTATTTGGTTATCTACTTTCCCGAAAATTATCTACTTTTAGAGTAGATTATCGACTTCGTGAGTAGATTATCGAATTTTGAAATATTGCCTAATTTTGCAAAAGTAGATTATATGAAAAGGTATAATAGAAATGGAAATATCTACTTTCTGGGAAGTTGGTTGGTTATCTAACAAAGTGGATTATCTATTTTTCGGAAAGTAGATTATCGACTTTTCATTGAGTAGTTATCGAATTTTGGAAATATTACCTAATTTTGCGAAGTGAATTGTAAAACGGAAATTGTCATAGAAAATGGAAATATCTGCTTTCGGTGGTTGGTTATCTACTTTCGCGAAGTAATTATCTATTGGAAATAATTATCGACTTTCGTGAGTAGTTATCGAATTTTGGAAATATTGCCTAATTTTGCAGTAGATTATCATAAAAACGGAAATTGTATCTGAAAATAGAATTATCTACTTTCCGGGAAAGTTGGTTGGTTATCTACTTCGAAAAGTAGATTATCTACTTTTCGGGAAAGTAGATTATCGACTTTTCGTGAAGTAGATTATCGAAATTGAAATATTGCCTAATTTTGCGAAGTGATTATCGTAAACAGGAAATTTGTATAATAGAAATGGAATATCTACTTTCCGGGAAAGTTGGTTGTTTATCTATTTGCCCGAAGTAGTTATACTTTTCGGGAAATGGATATCGACTTTCGTGGAAGTGGATTATCGAATTTTGGGGAAATATTACTAATTTGAAGTGGATTATCATGAAAGCGGAAATTTGTATAATAGAAATGGAAATAATATCTTCTTTCCGGGAAAGTTGGTTGGTTATCTACCAGTAGGTTATCTACTTTTCGGGAAAGTGGATTATCGACTTTTCGTGGAAGTAGATTATCAATTTTGGAAATATTACCTAATTTTGGATAGTTATCATGAAATTGGGAAATTTATATAATAGAAAATGGAAATATCTTTTCCGGGAAAGTTGGTTGGTTATCTACTTTCCGAAAAGTAATTATCTACTTTCGGGAAAGAATTTATTTCGTGAAGTAGATTATCAATTTTGGGGAAATATTACCTAATTTTGCGAAGTAGATTATCATAGAAAACGAAATTTGTATAATAGAAAATGAAATATCTTTTCGGGAAAGTTGGTTGGTTATCACTTTCAGTAGATTACCTACTTTCAGTAATTATCGACTTTTCGGGAAGTAGATTGTCGACGTTTGGAAATATTACCTAATACCTAATAAATGGAAATATCTACTTTCCGATAAAGTTGGTGTTATCTACTTAAAAATAGATTATCTACTTTCAGTAAATAGATTATCGACTTTAGAAGTAGATTGTCATTTGGAATATACTTTTTCGAAGTATATTATCATAAAACGCGAAACTTATGTAGAAAATGGGAAATATCTACTTTCCGGGAAAGTTGGTTGGTTATCTACGAAAAGTAGATTATCTACTCCGGAAGGTGTTTATCGCTTTATGAAGTAGATTATCGATTTTGGAAATATTACTGTCTGCGAGTAGGTATCGCAAGAAAACGGGAAATTTGTATAATAAAATGAAATATCTGCTTTCCGGGAAAGTTGGTTGGTTATCTCTTGGTAGATTATCTACTTTCGAAATGAATTATCGACTTTTCGTGGAAGAATTGTATCAATTTTGGAAATATTACCTAATTTTGTAGTAGTTATCATAGAAAACAGGAAATTTGTATCATAGAAAATGAAATATCTACTTTCCGGGAAAGTTGGTTGGTTATCTACTTTCCCGAAAATGAATTATCTACTTTTCAGGAAAATGATTATCTGTTTCGTTGAAGTGGATTATCAATTTTGAAATATTCTAATTTTGCAGTAGATTATCATAAAAACAGGGATTGTATCATAGAAAATGGGAATTATCTGCTGGGAAAGTTGGTTTGTTTATCTACGAAAAAGTAGATTATCTACTTTCAGTAAAGTAAATTATCGACTTTCGGGAATTAGATTTCGTTTGAATATTCCTAATACCTAATGAAAAATGGAAATATCTATAGAAAGTTGGTTATCTACTTTCGAAAGTAGATATCTACTTTTCAGTAAGTAGATTATCATTTTTCGTTGAAGTAGATTATCAAATTTTGGAAATAAATGCCTAATTTTGCGAAGTAGATTATCATAGAAAGCAGGAAATTTGTATAATGGAGGAAATATCTACTTTCCGAAAGTTGGTTGGTTATCTACCGAAAATGAGTTATCTACTTTTACGGAAGTAGATTATCGACTTTCGTGAGTAGATTATCGATTTTGAAATATTACCTAATTTTGCAGTGAATTATCATAGAAACCGGAAATTTGTATCATAGAAAATGATTATCTTTCCGGGAAAGTTGGTTGTTATCTCTTTCGAAAAATAGATTATCTCGGAAATGAGTTATCGACTTTCGTTGATGAATTATCGTTTGGAAATATTACTTAATTTGAAGTAGATTATCATAGAAACGGAAATTTGTATCATAAATGAAATATCTGCTGGAAGTTGGTTGGTTATCTTCTTTCCGGTGATTACCTACTTTCAGTAAGTAGATTATCGACTTTCGAAGTAGATTGTCGAATTTTGGAAATATTATCATTGCGAAGTAGTTATCATAGAAACGGAAATTTGTATAATAGAAAAGAAATATCTACTCGGGAAGTTGGTTTGGTTATCTACTTTCAGTAGATTATCTACTTTCGGGAAAGTAGATTATCGACTTTCTTGAGTAGATTATCGAATTTTGGGGAAATATTACCTAATTTTGAAGTGTATCATAGAAACGGGAAATTGTATCATAGAAAATGGGAACTGTCTACTTTCCGGAAAGTTGGTTGGTTATCTACTTTTCGAGTAGATTATCTACTTCGAAAGGATTATCGACTTTTCGTGATAGTTATCGAATTTTGGAAATATTACCTAATTTTGCAAGTAGTTATCATAGAAAACGGAATTGTATGTTGAAAATGGGAAATATCTACTTTCCGGAAAGTTGGTTGGTTATCTACTTTCCCGAAAAGTGGATTATCTACTTTCGGAAAGGTAGATAATTATCGACTAGTAGATTATCAATTTGGGAAATATTACCTAATTTTGCAAGTAGATTATCATAAAACAGGAAATTTGTATAATGAAAATGGAAATATCTACCGGGAAAGTTGGTTGGTTATCTACTGAAAAGTAGATTATCTACTTTTCGGTAAAGTAGATTATCGACTTTCAGAGGAATTAACGTCATTTTGGAAAACCTTACCTAATAGAAATGGAAATATCTACTTTCCGAGGTTGGTTATCTACTTTCGAAAAGTGTATCTACTTTTCAGTAAAGTAATTATCGATTTCGGGGAAGTAGATTGTCGACTTTTTGGGAAATATTACCTAATTTTCAAGTAGATTATCATAGAAACGGGAAATTTGTATCATGAAAATGGAATTATCTACTTTCCGGGAAAGTTGGTTGGTTATCTCTTTCGAAAAAGTAGATTATCTACTTGGAAAGTAGATTATCGACTTTTAAGTGGATTATCGGTACGATATTACCTAATTTTGCGTGAATTATCATAAAAACAGAAATTTGTATCATAGAAAATGGAAATATCTACTGGAAGGTTGGTTGGTTATCCTCACCGAAAGTAGATTATCTACTTTCAGGAAAGTAGATTATCGACTTTTCGTGAAGTAGATTATCGAATTTTGGGAAATATTATAATTTTTGAAGTAAATTATCATAGAAAACGGGAAATTGTATAATAAATGAATATCTACTCGGGAAAGTTGGTTGGTTATCTACTTTCAGTAGATTATCTACTTTTCAATAAAGTAGATTATCGACTTTCGGGAAGTAGATTGTCGACGTTTTTTTGGAAATATTACTAATACCTATAATAGAAAATGGAAATATCTGCAAAGGTTGGTTATCTCACCGAAATAGATTATCTTTTCAGTAAGTAGATTATCGACTTTCGTGAAGTAGATTATCATTTGAAATATTACCTAATTGCAGTGAATTATCATAAAACATTTGTATAATAAATGGGAATATCTGCTTTCCGGGAAAGTTGGTTGGTTATCTACCGAAAGTAGATTATCCTGGGAAAGTAGATTATCGACTTTCGTGGATAGATTATCAATTTTGAAATATTACCTAATTTTGCGAAGTAGATTATCATAAAACGGAAATTTGTATAATAATGGGAAATATCTACTTTCCGGGAAAGTTGGTTGGTATCTACCGTAGATTATCTACTTTCGGAAAGTAGATTATCGATTTCGTGAAGTAGATTATCGAATTTTGAAATATTACCTAATTTTGCGAAGTATATTATCATAGAAAACGGGAAATTTGTATAATAGAAATGGAATATCTACTTTCCGGAAAGTTGGTTATCTACTTTCCGAAAAGTAGATTATCTACTTTCGGAAAGTAGATTATCTTTCGTGAGTAGATTATCGAATTTTGAAATATTACTAATTTTGCGAAGTAGATTATCATAAAACGGGAAATTTATAATAGAAAATGGGAAATATCTACTCGGGAAAGTTGGTTTGGTTATCTATAGTAGATTATCTACTTTCGGAAAGTAGATTATCGACTTTCGGGAAATTCGATTTTGAAATATTACCTATTTGCGAAAATGAAATCTGCTTTTCCGAAAAGTTGGTTATCTACTTTCGTAGTTTCTACTTTCAGTAAAAGTAGATTATCGACTTTTCGGGGAAGTAGATTGTCGACTGGGAAATATTACAAATTTTCGAAGTATATTATCATAGAAAACAGGAAAGCTTATCATAGAAATGAAATATCTACTTTCGGAAGTTGGTTGAGTTATCTACTTTCGAAAGTAGATTTCTATAAAATAGATTATCGACTTTTCGTGGAAGTAGATTATCAATTTTGTGGAAATATTACCTAATTTGCGAAGTAGATTATCATAAAAGCGGAAATTTGTATCATAGAAATGGGAAATATGTACTTTCCGGAAAGTTGGTTGGTTATCTACTTTCCGAAGTAGATTATCTACTTTCAGTAAAGTAGATTATCGACTTTTCGAAGTAGATTGTATGCGTTTTGGGAAATATTACCTAATACCTAATAATGAAATATCTACTTTCCGAAGTTGGTTTTCTCGAAAATAGATATCTACTTTTCAGTAAAGTAGATTATCGACTTTCGTTGAGTAGATTATCGAATTCAGAATTACCTAATTTTGCGAAGTAGATTATCATAGAAACGGAATTTGTATCATAGAAAATGGGAAATATCTACTTTCGGAAAGTTGGTTGGTTATCTACTTTCCAGTAGATTATCTACTGGAAGTAGATTATCGACTTTCGTGAGTAGATTATCGAATTTTTGGAAATATTACCTAATTTTGGAAGTAGATTATCATAAACGAAATTTGTATCATAGAAAATGAAATATCTACTTTCGGGAAGTTGGTTGATTATCTACTTTCCAGTAGATTAGATATCTACTTTTCGGAAGTAGATTATCGACTTTTCGTGGAAGTAGATTATCGAATTTTTGGAAATATTACCTAATTTTGCGAAGTAGATTATCATAGAAAAGCGAAATTTGTATAATAGAAAATGGGAAATATCTACTTTCCGGAAAGTTGGTTGGTTATCTTTTTCCAGTAGATTATCTACTTTCAGTAAAGTAGATTATCGACTTTCGGAATGTAATCATTGTTGGGAATATTACCTATTACCTATAATAAGAAATGGGAATATCTACTTTCGAGTTGGTTATCTGCACCGAAAAGTAGATTATCTACTTTTCAGTAAGTAGATTATCGACTTTCGAAATAGGTTGTCGACTTGGGAAATATTACCTAATTTTCCGAGTATATTATCATAGAAACGGGAAACTTGTATCATAGAAAATGGAAATATCTACTTTCCGGGAAGTTGGTTGGTTATCTACTTTCCGAAAAGTAGATTATCTACTGGAAAGTAGATTATCGACTTTGTGAGTAGATTATCAATTTTTGTGGAAATATTACCTAATGCAGTAGATTATCATAGAAAACGGGAAATTTGTATCATAGAAAATGGGATATCTACTTTCGGAAAGTTGGTTGTTATCTACTTTCCGAAAAGTAGATTATCTACTTTCGTGGAAGTAGATTATCATCGAATATAAATATTACTAAACGAGAATTATCATGAAAACGGAAATTTGTAATAATAGAAAATGGGAAATATATACTTTCCGGAAAGTTGGTTGGTTATCTACTTTTGAAAAGTAGATTATCTACTTCAGTGATAGATTATCGACTCGAGTAGATTGTCGACGTTTTGGGAAATATTACCTAATACCTAATAGAAAATGGAAATATCTACTTTCAGAAAGTTGGTTATCTACTTTCGAAAAGTAGATTATCTACTTTTCAGTAAAGTAGATTATCGACTTTTCGAGTAGATTGTCGACTTTGGGAAATATTACCTTTTTTCCGAAGTATATTATCATAGAAACGGAACTTGTCATAGAAAATGGGAAATATCTACCGGGAAAGTTGGTTGAGTTATTTACTTTCCCGAAAGTAGATAATCTCTACTTTCGAAAGTAGATTATCGACTTTTCGTGAAGTAGATTATCGAATTTTGTGAAATATTACCTAATTTTTGAGTAGATTATCATAGAAAACGGAAATTTGTATAATAGAAAATGGGAATATCTACTCCGGGAAGTTGGTTGGTTATCTACTTTCCGAAGTAGATTATCTATTTTCGGAAGTAGATTATCGACTTTTGTGGAAGTAGATTATCGAATTTTGGGGAAATATTACCTAATTTTGCGAAGTAGATTATCATAGAAAACGGAAATTTGTATCATAGAAAATGGGAAATCTTTCCGGGAAGTTATTGGTTATTTGAGCTTCCCGAAAAGTAGATTATCTACTTTTCGGAAGTAGATTATCGACTTTTCGTGAAGTAGATTATCGAATTTTGGGAAATATACTTAATTTTGTGAAGTAGATTATCATAGAAAACGGGAAATTTGTATCATAGAAAATGGGAAATATCTATCGGAAAGTTGTTGTTGATATTTTCCCGAAAAAGTAGATTATCTACTTTTCAACAAAGTAGATTATCGATTTCTTTCGGGAAGTAGATTGTCAACGTTTTGGGAAATATTACCTAATAATTTAGAGAAATGGGAAATATCTACTTCCGAGAAAGTTGTTATTTATTCTCGAAAAGTAGATTATCTACTTTTCAGTAAAGTAGATTATCGACTTTTCAGTTAGATTGTCGACTTTTGGGAAATATTACCAATTCTCCGAAGTATATTATCACAGAAAACGGAAATTTGTATCATAGAAAATGGAAATATCTACTTCCTGAGAAAGTTGGTTATTTATTTCTCCGAAAGTAGATTATCTACTTTCATAAAGTAGATTATCGACTTTCGGGAAGTAGATTGTCGACTTTTGGGAAATATTACCTAATTTCCGGCATATTATCATAGAAATCGGGAAACTTGTATCACAGAAATGGAAATATCTACTTTCCGGAAAGTTGTTGGTTATTTATTTTCCTGAAAGTAGATTATCTACTTTTCAAAGTAGATTATCGACTTTTCGTGAAGTAGATTATCGAATTTTGGGGGAAATATTACCTAATTTTGCGAAGTAGATTATCATAGAAAACGGAAATTTGTATAATAGAAAATGAAATATCTACTTTCCGGGAAAGTTGGTTGAGTTATCTACTTCCCGAAAAGTAGATTATCTACTTTTCGGGGAAGTAGATTGTCGACTTTTGGGAAATATTACCAAATTCTTCCGAAGTATATTATCATAGAAAACGGAAACTTGTATCATAGAAAATGGGAAATATCTACTTTCCGAAAGTTATTTTATCGATTTCCGAAAGTAGATTATCTACTTTCGAAAGTAGATTATCGACTTTTCGTGAAGTAGATTATCGAATTTTGTGAAATATTACCTAATTTTAAGCAGATTATCATAGAAAACGGAAATTGTATCACAGAAAATGGAAATATGTACTTTCCGAAAGTTATTGGTTATTCGATTTTAGTGCTAGATTATCTACTTTTCAGTAAAGTAGATTATCGACTTTCGGGGAAGTAGATTGTCATGTTTTAAAATATTACCTAATACCTAATAGAAAATGGGAAATATCTACTTCCGAGAAAGTTGGTTTTCTACTTTCCTGAAAAGTAGATTATCTACTTTTCAGTAAAGTAGATTATCGACTTTTCGTGGAAGTAGATTATCGAATTTGGGGAAATATTACCTAATTTTAAGTGAAGTAGATTATCATAGAAAACGGGAAATTGTATCATAGAAAATGGGAAATATCTACTTTCGGGAAAGTTATTGGTTATTCATTCTTGAAAAGTAGATTATCTACTTTTCGGTAAAAGTAGATTATCGACTTTTCGTGAAGTAGATTATCGAATTTTGGGGAAATATTACCTAATTTTAGAAGAGATTATCAAGAAACGGGAAATTTCATCATAGAAAATGGGAAAATCTACTTCCGGAAAGTTGGTTGGTTATCTATTTCTGAAAAGTAGATTATCTACTTTCGGAAAGTAGATTATCGACTTTTCGGTAGTAGATTATCGAATTTTTGGGGAAATATTACCTAATTTTTATAAGTAGATTATCATAGAAAACGGAAATTTGTATAATAGAAAATGGGAAATATCTACTTCCGAAAGTTGTTGGTTATTCATTTCCGAAAGTAGATTATCTACTTTTCGAAAGAGATTATCGACTTTTCGTAGCAGATTATCGAATTTTGGGGGAAATATTACCTAATTCTATGAAGGATTATCATAGAAAAACGGAAATTTGTATCATAGAAAATGGGAAATATCTACTTTCCGGGAAGTTGTTATTATTTGACTTCCGAAAAGTAGATTATCTACCGGAAAAGTAGATTATCGACTTTTCGTGGAAGTAGATTATCGAATTTTGTGGAAATATTACCTAATTTTGCGAAGTAGATTATCATAGAAACGGGAAATTTGTATCATAGAAAATGGAAATATCTACTTTCCGAAAGTTGGTTGATGATTTATTCTGAAAAGTAGATTATCTACTTTCTCAGTAAAGTAGATTATCGACTTTCGGGGAAGTAGATTGTCAACGTTTTGAAATATTACCTATACCTAATAGAAAATGGGAAATATCTACTTTCCGAGAAGTTGGTTATCTTCGAAAAGTAGATTATCTACTTTTCAGTAAAGTAGATTATCGACTTTTCGGGAAGTAGATTGTCGACTTTTTGGAAATATTACCTAATTTTCCGAAGTATATTATCAGAAAACGGGAAATTTGTATCATAGAAAATGGGAAATATCTACTTTCCGGAGAAAGTTGTTGGTCATTTCCGAAAAGTAGATTATCTACTTTTCAGTAAAGTAGATTATCGACTTTTCGGGAAGTAGATTATCGACATTTGGGAAATATTACCTAATACGTAACAGAAAATGGGAAATATCTACTTTCCGAAAAGTTGGTTATTCATTTTCCCGAAAAGTAGATTATCTACTTTTCAGTAAAGTAGATTATCGACTTTTCGTGGAAGTAGATTATCGAATTTTTGGGAAATATTACCTAATTTTCCGAAGCATATTATCATAGAAAACGGAAACTTGTATCAGAAAATGGGAAATATCTACTTTCCGGAAGTTGGTTGGTTATTCATTCTCGAAAAGTAGATTATCTACTTTTCGGGAAAGTAGATTATCTTTTCGTGGAAGTAGATTATCGAATTTTGGGAAATATACCTAATTGCGAAGTAGATTATCATAGAAAACGGAATTGTATCATAGAAATTGGGAATTATCTACTTTCCGGAAAGTTATTGGTTATCTACTTCCCGAAAGTAGATTATCTACTTTTCGTGGAAGTAGATTATCGAATTTTGGAGGAAATATTACCTAATTTTTATGAAGTAGATTATCATAGAAAACGGGAAATTTGTATCATAGAAAATGGGAAATATCTACTTTCCGAAAGTTGGTTGGTTATTTACTTTCCCAAGTAGATTATCTACTTTTCAGTAAAGTAGATTATCGACTTTTCGGGGAAGTAGATTGTCGACGTTTTGGGAAATATTACCTAATACCTAATAGAAAATGGGAAATATCTACTTTCCCGGAGAAAGTTGGTTATTTATTTTCTCCGAAAAGTAGATTCACTTTTCAGTAAAGTAGATTATCGACTTTTCGTGGAAGTAGATTGTCGAATTTTGGGAAATATTACCTAATTTTCCGAAGTATATTATCATAGAAAACGGGAAACTTGTATCATAGAAAATGGGAAATATCTACTTCCGGAAAGTTGGTTGTTATCTACTTTCCGAAAGTAGATTATCTACTTTTCGGGAAAGTAGATTATCGACTTCGGAAGTAGATTATCGAATTTTTGGGAAATATTACCTAATTTTGGAAGTAGATTATCATAGAAAACGGAAATTTGTATATAGAAATGGGAAATATCTACTTCAAAAGTTGGTTGGTTATCTACTTTCCGAAAGTAGATTATCTACTTTTCGAAAGTAGATTATCGACTTTTCGTGGAAGTAGATTATCGAATTTTGGGAAATATTACCTAATTTTGTGAAGTAGATTATCATAGAAAAACGGAAATTTGTATCATAGAAAATGGGAAATATCTACTTTCCGGAAAGTTGTTGTTATCTATTTCCCGAAAAGTAGATTATCTACTTTTCGGGAAAGTAGATTATCGACTTTCGTGTGAAGTAGATTATCGAATTTTGGGGAAATATTACCTAATTTTGAAGTAGATTATCATAGAAAACGGAAAATTTGTATCATAGAAAATGGGAAAATATCTACTTTCCGGAAAGTTGTTGGTTATTTTCCGAAAAAGTAGATTATCTACTTTTCAGTAAAGTAGATTATCGACTTTTCGGGGAAGTAGATTGTCAACGTTTTGAAATATTACCTAACTCTAATAGAAATGGGAAAATATTTATTTTAAAGTTGGTTATCTATTTTCCCGAAAGTAGATTATCTACTTTTCGTGAAAGTAGGATTATCGACTTTTCGGGAAGTAGATTATCGAATTTTGGGAAATATTACCTAATTTTCCGAAGTAGATTATCATAGAAAACGAAATTTGTAACAGAAAATGGGAATATCTACTTTCCGGGAAAGTTGTTATTTATTTTGAAAAGTAGATTATCTACTTTTCAGTAAAGTAGATTATCACCTTTCGAAGTAGATTGTCATCTTTTGGGGAAATATTACCTAATTTTGCGAAGCATATTATCATAGAAAACGGGAAATTTGTATCATAGAAAATGGGAAATTACCGAAAGTTGTTGGTTATTCATTCGAAAAGTAGATTATCTACTTTCGGAAAGTAGATTATCGACTTTTCGTGAAGTAGATTATCGAATTTGGGGAAATATTACCTTTTTGAAGTAGATTATCATAGAAAACGGGAAATTTGTATAATAGAAAATGGGAAATATCTACTTTCCGAAAGTTGGTTGGTTATCTACTTTCCGAAAAGTAGATTATCTACTTTTCGGGGAAGTAGATTATCGACTTTGGGAAATATTACCTAATTTTCCGAAGTAGATTATCATAGAAAACGGGAAATTTGTATCATAGAAAATGGGAAATATCTACTTTCCGGGAAAGTTGTTGTTATCTACTTTCCGAAAAGTAGATTATCTACTTTTCGGAAAGTAGATTATCGACTTTCGTGGAAGTAGATTATCGAATTTGTGGGAAATATTACCTAATTTTGCGAAGTAGATTATCATAGAAAACGGAAATTTGTATCATAGAAAATGGGAAATATCTACTTTCCGGGAAAGTTGGTTGGTATCTACTTTCCGAAAAGTAGATTATCTACTTTTCAGTAAAGTAGATTATCGACTTTTCGGAAGTAGATTGTCGACGTTTTGGGAAATATTACCTATCACCTAATAGAAAATGGGAAAATCTACTTTCCGAGAAAGTTGGTTTTCTACTTTCCCGAAAGTAGATTATCTACTTTCAGTAAAGTAGATTATCGACTTCGTGAAGTAGATTATCGAATTTTGGGGAAATATTACCTAATTTTGCGAAGTAGATTATCATAGAAACGAAATTTGTATCATAGAAAATGAAATATCTACTTTCCGGAAAGTTGTTGGTTATTCATTCTTTGAAAAGTAGATTATCTACTTTTCGGGAAAGTAGATTATCGACTTTTCGTGGAAGTAGATTATCGAATTGTAGATATTACCTAATTTTGCGAAGTAGATTATCATAGAAAACGGGAAATTTGTATAATAGAAAATGGGAAATATCTACTTTCCGGGAAAGTTGGTTGGTTATCTACTTTCCTTAAAAGTAGATTATCTACTTCGTAAGCGTAGATTATCGAATTTTTGGGGAAATATTACCTAATTTTGCGAAGTAGATTATCATAGAAAACGGAAATTATAATAGAGAAATGGGAAATATCTACTTTCCGGAAAGTTGTTGGTTATTTTATTTCCCGAAAAGTAGATTATCTACTTTTCGGGAAAGTAGATTATCGACTTTCGTGGAAGTAGATTGTCGATTTTGGGAAATATTACCTAATTCCTGTACAGAAAATGGGAAATATCTACTTTCCGAAAAGTTGTTTATTTTCCGAAAAGTAGATTATCTACTTTTCAGTAAAGTAGATTATCGACTTTTCGTGAAGTAGATTATCGAATTTTGGGAAATATTACCTAATTTTGCGAAGTAGATTAAAGTAGATTATTCATTTTCGAAAGTAGATTATCGACTTTTCGTGAAGTAGATTATCGAATTTTGGGGAAATATTACCTAATTTGCGAAGTAGATTATCATAGAAAACGAAATTTGTATCATAAATGGGAAATATCTACTTTCCGGAAAGTTGGTTGTTATTTATTTCCCGAAAGTAGATTATCTACTTTTCGGAAAGTAGATTATCGACTCGTGAAGTAGATTATCGAATTTGGGGAAATATACCTAATTTTGCGAAGTAGATTATCAGAAAACGAAATTTGTATAATAGAAAATGGGAAATATCTACTTTCCGGGAAAGTTGGTTGTTATTTGATTTCGAAAAGTAGATTATCTACTTTTCAGTAAGTAGATTATCGACTTTTCGGGAAGTAGATTGTCGAATTTGGGGAAAATAATGCCAAATTAATAGAAAGGGAAATATTTTAGAGAAAGTTGGTTATTTATTTTCCGAAAGTAGATTATCTACTTAAAGTAGATTATCGACTTCAAGTATTATCGAATTTTGGGGAAATATTACCTAATTTTTCGAAGTAGATTATCATAGAAAACGGGAAATTTGTATCATAGAAATGGGAAATATCTACTTCCGGAAGTTGGTTGGTTATTTATTTCCGAAAAGTAGATTATCTATTTCGAAAGTAGATTATCGACTTTTCGTGAAGTAGATTATCGAATTTTGGGGAAATATTACCTAATTTTGCGAAGTAGATTATCAGAAAACGGGAAATTTGTATCATAGAAAATGGGAAATATCTACTTTCCGAAAGTTGTTGGTTATTTATTTTCCCGAAAAGTAGATTATCTACTTTCGTGGAAGTAGATTATCGAATTTTGGAGAAATATTACCTAATTTTGTGAAGTAGATTATCATAGAAACGGGAAATTTGTATAACAGAAAATGGGAAATATTCACTTCCGAAAGTTGGTTGGTTTCATTTCCTCGAAAAGTAGATTCACTTTTCAGTAAAGCAGATTATCGAATTTTCGTGAAGTAGATTGTCGACGTTTTGGGGAAATATTACCTAATACCATAGAAAATAAATATCTACTTCCGAGAAAGTTGGTTATTTCATTTCCCGAAAAGTAGATTATCTACTTTTCAGTAAAGTAGATTATCGACTGGGGAAGTAGATTGTCGACTTTTTGGGAAATATTACCTAATTTTCGGAAGTATATTATCATAGAAAACGGAATTTGTATCAGAAAAAGGAAATATCTACTTCGGAAAGTTGTGTTATTTATTTTGAAAGCATTATCTACTTTTCAGTAAAGTAGATTATCGACTTTTCGTGAAGTAGGATTATCGAATTTAGAAATATTACCACTTTCCGAAGCAGATTATCATAGAAAACGGGAAATTGTATAATAGAAAAATGGGAAATATCTACTTTCCGAAAGTTATTGTTATTTCATTCTCAAAAAGTAGATTATCTATTTTCGGGAAAGTAGATTATCGACTTTTCGTGAAGTAGATTATCGAATTTTGGGAAAATATTACCTAATTTTGCGAAGCAGATTATCACAGAAACGGGAAATTTGTATAATAGAAAATGGGAAATATCTACTTTCCGGAAAGTTGGTTATATTTACTTCCCGAAAAGTAGATTATCTACTTTTGAAGTAGATTATCGACTTTTCGGGATATTATCGAATTTTTTGAAGTATATTATCACAGAAAGGTTGTATTAGAAATGGGAAATATCTACTTCCGGGAAAGTTGGTTGGTTATTTTTCCCGAAAGCATTATCTACTCGTGAAGTAGATTATCGAATCTTTGTGAAGATACTGACTTTTTCGAAGGTTTTATCATAGAAATCGGGAAATTTGTATCATAGAAAATGGGAAATATCTACTTTGAAAGTTGTTGGTTGATTCCTCGAAAAGTATTATCTACTTTTGCAAAAGTAGATTATCGACTTTTCGTAGTAGATTGTCGAAGTTTTGGGAAATATTACTCATCACCTAATAGAAAATGGGAAATATCTACCGAGAAAGTTGGTTTTCATTTTCCTAAAAGTAGATTATCTACTTTTTCGGTAAAGTAGATTATCGACTTCGTAAGTAGATTATCGAATTTTGGGGAAATATTACCCAATTTGAAGTAGATTATCATAGAAAACGGAAATTTTGTATTATAGAAAATGGGAAAATATCTACTTTCCGAAAGTTATTGGTTATTTCATTTTCTCGAAAAGTAGATTATTTATTTGGGAAAGTAGATATCGACTTTTGGTAGATTATCGAATTTGGGGAAATGTTACCTAATTTTTGCAAGAAGTATTATCATAGAAAACGGGAAATTTGTATCATAAAATGGGAAATATTTACTTCTTTCCGGAAAGTTATGTTGGTTATTTTCCGAAAAGTAGATTATCTATTTTTCGGGAAAGTAGATTATCGACTTTTCGTGAAGCAGATTATCGAATTTTAGGAAATATTACCTAATTTTGCGAAGTAGATTATCATAGAAACGGGAAATTTGTATAATAGAAATGGGAAATATCTACTTTCAGAAAGTTATTAAGATTTGATCTTTTCCCGAAAAGTGATTATCCATCTTTTCAGCAAAGTAGATTATCGACTTTTGGGAAGTAGATTGTCGAATTTTGGGGGAAATATTACCTAATACCCACAGAAAAATGGGAAATATCTACTTCCGGAGAAAGTTGGTTATTTCTATTTCCCGAAAAGTAGATTTATCTACTTTCAGGAAAAGGTTATTTACCCACTCGTAGTAGATTATCGAATTTTTATTACTAATTCTCCGAAGCATATTATCATAGTATTTGAAACTTGTATCATAGAAAATGGGAAATATCTACTCTTCCGAAAGTTATTGGTTATTTTTCTCGAAAGTAGATTATCTACTTTTCGAAAGTAGATTATCGACTTCGTGAAGTAGATTATCGAATTTTGGGGGAAATATTACCTAATTCTGCGAAGTAGATTATCATAGAAAACGTAAAATTTGTATCACAGAAAATGGGAAATATCTACTTTCCGAAAGTTATTGGTTATCTATTTTCGTGGAAGTAGATTATCGAATTTAAAATATTACCTAATTTTATGAAGTAGATTATCATAGAAACGAAATTTGGTATACAGAAAATGGGAAATATCTACTTTCCGAAAGTTGGTTGGTTAGTTTATTTCCCGAAAGTAGATTATCTACTTTCAATAAGTAGATTATCGACTTCGGGAAGTAGATTGTTGACGCTTTGGGGAATATTAACTAACACCTAATAGAAATGGGAAATATCTACTTTCCGGAGAAAGTTGGTTATCTATTTCTTCCTGAAAAGTAGATTATTCTCAGCAAAAGTAGATTATCGACTTTTAAAGGATTATCAATTTTTGGGGGAAATATTACCTAATTTTCGAAGTAGATTATCATAGAAAACGGGAAAATTTGTATCATAGAAAATGGGAATTATCTACTTTCCGAAAGTTGTTGGTTATTTATTTCTCGAAAAGTAGATTATCTACTTTTCGAAAGTAGATTATATCGACTTTTCGTGAAGTAGATTATCGGAATTTGGGGGAAATATTACCCATTTTTAGTGAAGTAGATTATCATAGAAAACGGAAATTTGGTATAATAGAAATGGGAAATACTTTCCGGTTTATTGTTGACGTTTTCCTAGTAGATTATCTACTTTGGAAAGTGATTATCGACTTTCGTGAAGTAGATTATCGAATTTTAAAATATATTACCTAATAGCGATTATCATAGAAAACGGAAATTTGTATAATAGAAAATGGGGAAATATCTACTTTCCGGGAAAGTTGGTTGGTTATTTATTTCCGAAAAGTAGATTATCTACTTTTTGCAGTAGATATCTGACTTTTCAGATTGTCGACGTTTTGGAAATATTACTAATCTAATAGTAAAATGGGAAATATCTACTTTCCGAGAAAGTTGGTTATCTCTTTCTGAAAGTAGATTATCTACTTTTCAGTAAGTAGATTATCGACTTTTCGGGGAAGTAGATTGTCGACTTTGGGAAATATATCAATTTTCCGAAGTATATTATCATAGAAATCGGGGAAACTTGTATCACAGAAAATGGGAAATATCTACTTTCCGGGAAAGTTGTTGGTTATTTATTTCTTCCGAAAAGTAGATTATCTACTTTTCGGGAAAGTGATTATCGACTTTTCGGGAAGTAGATTATCGAATTTGGGGGAAGATATTCCATTTGAGAAGTAGATTATCATAGAAAACGGAAATTTGTATCATAGAAAATGGGAAATATCTACTTCTCCGGAAAGTTATTGGTTATTTACTTTCCTGGAAAGTAGATTATCTACTTTTTCGGGAAAGTAGATTATCGACTTTTCGTGAAGTAGATTATCGAATTTTTGGGGAAATATTACCTAATTTTATGAAGTAGATTATCATAGAAAACGGAAATTTGTATAATAGAAAATGGGAAATATCTACTTTCCGAAAGTTGGTTTATTTATTTTCCCGAAAGTAGATTATCTACTGGAAAGTAGATTATCGACTTTTCGTGAAGTAGATTATCGAATTTTAAATACTAATTTTGCGAAGTAGATTATCAAGAAAACGGGAAATTTGTATCAATAGAAAATGGGAAATATCTACTTTCCGAAAGTTGGTTGGTTATTTATCGAAAAGTAGATTATCTATTTTTCAGTAAAGTAGATTATCGACTTTCGGGGAAGTAGATTGTCGACGTTTTGGGAAATATTACCTAATACCTAATAGAAATGGGAATATTCACTTTCCGGAGAAAGTTGGTTATTTTCTCCCGAAAAGTAGATTATCTACTTTTCAGTAAAGTAGATTATCGACTTTTCGGGGAAGTAGATTGTCGACTTTTAAATATTACCTAATTTTCCGAAGTATATTATCATAGAAAACGGAAACTTGTATCATAGAAAATGGGAAATATCTACTTTCCGGGAAAGTTATTGTTATTTATTCCGAAAAGTAGATTATCTACGAAAGTAGATTATCGACTTTTCGTGAAGAGATTATCGAATTTTGGAAATATTACCTATTTTAGAAGTAGATTATCATAGAAAACGGGAAATTTGTATTATAGAAATGAAATATGTACTTTCCGAAAGTTGGTTGTTATCTACTTCCCGAAAGTAGATTATCTACTTTTCAGTAAAGTAGATTATCGACTTTCGAAGTAGATTATCGGCGTTTTGGGGAAATATTACTTAACAATTTGGCAAAATGGAAATATCTACTTTCCGAGAAAGTTGGTTTTCTACTTTCCTGAAAAAGTAGATTATCTACTTTCAGTAAAGTAGATTATCGACTTCGTGAAGTAGATTATCGAATTTTGGGGAAATATTACCTAATTTTGCGGCAGATTATCATAGAAAACGGGAAATTTGTATCATAGAAAATGGGAAATATCTACTTCCGGAAAGTTGTTGGTTATCTATTTCCGAAAGTAGATTATCTACTTTTCGGGAAAGTAGATTATCGACTCGTGAAGTAGATTATCGAATTTGGGGAAATATTACCTAATTTTGCGAAGTAGATTATCATAGAAAACGAAATTGTATCAGAAAATGGGAAATATCTATCGAAAGTTGAGTTGATTATTTTCCCGAAAAGTAGATTATCTATTTTCGGGAGTAGATTATCGACTTTGTGAAGTAGATTATCGAATTTTGGGGAAATATTACTAATTGCGAAGTAGATTATCATAGAAAACGGGAAATTGTATAATAGAAAATGGAAATATCTACTTTCCGGGAAAGTTGGTTGGTTATTTACTTTCCCGAAAAGTAGATTATCTACTTTTCAGTAAAGTAGATTATCGACTTTTTGTGAAGTAGATTGTCGACATTTGGGAAATATTACCTAATACCTAATAGAAAATGGAAAATCTACTTTCCGAGAAAGTTGGATTATTTATCTCTCCGAAAGTAGATTATCTACTTTCAGTAAAGTAGATTATCGACTTTTCGGGGAAGTAGATTGTCGACTTTTGGGAAATATTACCATTTTTCCGAAGTATATTATCATAGAAAACGGAAACTTGTGTATCATAGAAAATGGGAAATATCTACTTTCCGGAAGTTGTTGGTTATTCTATTTTCCCGAAAAGTAGATTATCTACTTGGGAAAGTAGATTATCGACTTTTCGTAAGTAGATTATCGAATTTTGGGGAAATATTACTAATTTTGTGAAGTAGATTATCATAGAAAACGGGAAATTTGTATCATAGAAAATGGGAATTATCTACTTCCGGGAAAGTTGGTTGGTTATCTACTTTCCGGAAAAGTAGATTATCTACTTTCGTGGAAGTAGATTATCGAATTTGGAGAAATATTACCTAATTTTGCGAAGTAGATTATCATAGAAAACGGGAAATTTGTATAATAGAAAATGGAAATATCTACTTTCCGAAAGTTGGTTGGTTATTTATTTCCGAAAGTAGATTATCTACTTTTCAGTAAAGTAGATTATCGACTTTTCGAAGTAGATTGTCGACGTTTTGGGAAATATTACCTAATACCCATAGAAAATGGGAATTATCTACTTTCCGGGAAAGTTGGTTGGTTATCTACTTTCCCGAAAAGTAGATTATCTACTTTTCGGGAAAGTAGATTATCGACTTTTCGTGGAAGTAGATTATCGAATTTTGGGGGAAATATTACCTAATTTTGCGAAGTAGATTATCATAGAAAACGGGAAATTTGTATAATAGAAAATGGGAAATATCTACTTTCCGGGAAAGTTGGTTGGTTATCGACTTTCCCGAAAAGTAGATTATCTACTTTTCGGGAAAGTAGATTATCGACTTTTCGTGGAAGTAGATTATCGAATTTTGGGGGAAATATTACCTAATTTTGCGAAGTAGATTATCATAGAAAACGGGAAATTTGTATAATAGAAAATGGGAAATATCTACTTTCCGGGAAAGTTGGTTGGTTATCTACTTTCCCGAAAAGTAGATAATCTACTTTTCGGGAAAGTAGATTATCTACTTTTCGTGGAAGTAGATTATCGAATTTTGGGGGAAATATTACCTAATTTTGCGAAGTAGATTATCATAGAAAACGGGAAATTTATATAATAGAAAATGGGAAATATCTACTTTCCGGGAAAGTTGGTTGGTTATCTACTTTCCCGAAAAGTAGATTATCTACTTTTCGGGAAAGTAGATTATCGACTTTTCGTGGAAGTAGATTATCGAATTTTGGGGGAAATATTCCCTAATTTTGCGAAGTAGATTATCATAGAAAACGGGAAATTTGTATCATAGAAAATGGGAATTATCTACTTTCCGGGAAAGTTGGTTGGTTATCTACTTTCCCGAAAAGTAGATTATCTACTTTTCAATAAAGTAGATTATCGACTTTTCGGGGAAGTAGATTGTCGACGTTTTGGGAAATATTACCTAATACCTAATAGAAAATGGGAAATATCTACTTTCCGAGAAAGTTGGTTATCTACTTTCCCGAAAAGTAGATTATCTACTTTTCAGTAAAGTAGATTATCGACTTTTCGGGGAAGTAGATTGTCGACTTTTTGGGAAATATTACCTAATTTTCCGAAGTATATTATCATAGAAAACGGGAAACTTGTATTATAGAAAATGGGATATATCTACTTTCCGGGAAAGTTGGTTGGTTATCTACTTTCCCGAAAAGTAGATTATCTACTTTTCGGGAAAGTAGATTATCGACTTTTCGTGGAAGTAGATTATCGAATTTTGGGGGAAATATTACCTAATTTTGCGAAGTAGATTATCATAGAAAACGGGAAATTTGTATAATAGAAAATGGGAAATATCTACTTTCCGGGAAAGTTGGTTGGTTATCTACTTTCCCGAAAAGTAGATTATCTACTTTTCAGTAAAGTAGATTATCGACTTTTCGGGGAAGTAGATTGTCGACTTTTTGGGAAATATTACCTAATTTTCCGAAGTATATTATCATAGAAAACGGGAAACTTGTATCATAGAAAATGGGAAATATCTACTTTCCGGGAAAGTTGGTTGGTTATCTACTTTCCCGAAAAGTAGATTATCTACTTTTCGGGAAAGTAGATTATCGACTTTTCGTGGAAGTAGATTATCGAATTTTGTGGGAAATATTACCTAATTTTGCGAAGTAGATTATCATAGAAAACGGGAAATTTGTATCATAGAAAATGGGAATTATCTACTTTCCGGGAAAGTTGGTTGGTTATCTACTTTCCCGAAAAGTAGATTATCTACTTTTCAGTAAAGTAGATTATCGACTTTTCGGGGAAGTAGATTGTCGGCGTTTTGGGAAATATTACCTAATACCTAATAGAAAATGGGAAATATCTACTTTCCGAGAAAGTTGGTTTTCTACTTTCCCGAAAAGTAGATTATCTACTTTTCAGTAAAGTAGATTATCGACTTTTCGGGGAAGTAGATTGTCGACTTTTTGGGAAATATTACCTAATTTTCCAAAGTAGATTATCATAGAAAACGGGAAATTTGCATCATAGAAAATGGGAAATATCTACTTTCCGGGAAAGTTGGTTATCTACTTTCCTGAAAAGTAGATAATCTACTTTTCGGGAAAGTAGATTTTCGACTTTTCGTGGAAGTAGATTATCGACTTTTTGGGAGATATGAACATATTTTCCAAAGTAGATTATCATAGAAAACGGGAAATTTGCATCATAGAAAATGGGAAATATCTACTTTCCGCGAAAGTTGGTTATCTACTTTCCCGAAAAGTAGATTATCTACTTTTCGGGAAAGTAGATTATTGACTTTTCGAAGAAGTAGATTATCGATTTTTGGGGAAATATTACCTTAATTTTCCGAAGTAGATTATCATAGGAAACGGGAAATTTGCATCATAGAAAATGGGAAATATCTACTTTCCGCGAAAGTTGGTTATCTACTTTCCCGAAAAGTAGATTATCTACTTTTCGGGAAAGTAGATTATCGACTTTTCGAAGAAGTAGATTATCGATTTTTGGGGAAATATTACCTTAATTTTCCGAAGTAGATTATCATAGAAAACGGGAAATTTGCATCATAGAAAATGGGAAATATCTACTTTCCGGGAAAGTTGGTTATCTACTTTCCTGAAAAGTAGATTTTTCTACTTTTCGGGAAAGTAGATTATCGACTTTTCGTGGAAGTAGATTGTCGAGTTTGGGAAATATTACCTAATACCTAATAGAAAATGGGGAAATATCTACTTTCCGAGAAAGTTGTTTATTTTCCCGAAAAGTAGATTATCTACTTTTCAGTAAAGTAGATTATCGACTTTCGTGAAGTAGATTATCGAATTTTGGGGGAAATATTACCTAATTTTGGAAGTAGATTAAAGTGATTATCTATTTTCGAAAGTAGATTATCGACTTTCGTGAAGTGATTATCGAATTTGGGAAATATTACCTAATTTGCGAAGTAGATTATCATAGAAAACGAAATTTGTATCATAGAAAATGGAAATATCTACTTTCCGGAAAAGTTGGTTGGTTATCTACTTTCCCGAAAAGTAGATTATCTACTTTTCGGAAAGTAGATTATCGACTCGTGAAGTAGATTATCGAATTTGGGGAAATATTACCTAATTTTTGCGAAGTAGATATCAGAAAACGAAATTTGTATAATAGAAAATGGGAAATATCTACTTTCCGGGAAAGTTGGTTGGTTATTTACTTTCGAAAAGTAGATTATCTACTTTTCAGTAAAGTAGATTATCGACTTTTCGGGAAGTAGATTGTCGACATTTGGGGAAAATATTACTCAATGAATAGAAAGGGAAATATTTTCGAGAAAAGTTGGTTATTTATTTTCCGAAAGTAGATTATCTACTAAAAGTAGATTATCGACTTCGAAGTAGATTGTCGACTTTTTGGGGAAATATTACCTAATTTTCCGAAGTATATTATCATAGAAAACGGGAAACTTGTATCATAGAAAATGGGAAATATCTACTTCCGGAAGTTGGTTGGTTATTCATTTCCGAAAAGTAGATTATCTATTTCGAAAGTAGATTATCGACTTTTCGTGGAAGTAGATTATCGAATTTTGTGGAAATATTACCTAATTTTGCGAAGTAGATTATCATAGAAAACGAAAATTTGTATCATAGAAAATGAATTATCTACTTTCCGGGAAAGTTGGTTGGTTATCTATTTTCCTGAAAAGTAGATTATCTACTTTCGTGAAGTAGATTATCGAATTTTGGAGGAAATATTACCTAATTTTGCGAAGTAGATTATCATAGAAACGGGAAATTTGTATAATAGAAAATGGGAAATATCTACTTTCCGAAAGTTGGTTAGTTCATTTCTCGAAAGTAGATTATCTTTTCAGTAAAGTAGATTATCGACTTTTCGGGAAGTAGATTGTCGACGTTTTGGGGAAATATTACCTAATACCTAATAGAAAATAAATATCTACTTCCGAGAAAGTTGGTTATTTCATTTCCGAAAAAGTAGATTATCTACTTTTCAGTAAAGTAGATTATCGACTTTCGGAAGTAGATTGTCGACTTTGGGAAATATTTACCTAATTTTCCGAAGTATATTATCATAGAAAACGGGAAACTTGTATCATAGAAAATGGGAAATATCTACTTTCCGAAAGTTGGTTGGTTATCTATTTCCTCGAAAGTAGATTATTCACTTTTCGGGAAAGTAGATTATCGATTTCGTGAAGTAGATTATCGAATTTTGTGAAATATTACCTAATTTTGCGAAGTAGATTATCATAGAAAACGAAATTTGTATAATAGAAAATGGGAAATATCTACTTTCCGGGAAAGTTGTTGGTTATCTACTTTCCGAAAAGTAGATTATCTACTTTTTCGGGAAAGTAGATTATCGACTTTTCGTGAAGTAGATTATCGAATTTTGGGGGAAATATACCTAATTTTGCGAAGTAGATTATCATAGAAACGGGAAATTTGTATCATAGAAATGGAAATATCTACTTTCCGAAAGTTATTGGTTATTTGAGTTTTCCGAAAAAGTAGATTATCTACTTGTGTAGATTATCGACTTTTCGTGAAGTAGATTATCGAATTTTGGGGGAAATATTACCTAATTTTGCGAAGTAGATTATCATAGAAAACGGAAAATTTGTATCATAGAAAATGAAATATCTACTTTCCGGAAAGTTGGTTGGTTATTTCGAAAAGTAGATTATCTACTTTTCAATAAAGTAGATTATCGACTTTTCGGGGAAAGCAATACGTAACCGAACTAAAGCATGTCA